>NW_021604600.1:1594715-1611553 GCF_004785775.1 Grammomys surdaster
TGTGTGTGTGTGTGTGTGTGTGTGTGTGTGTGTGTGTGTGTGTGAGTGTGTGTGTGTATATTAAAACCACATTTTCCTGATCTCCCTTACTTGGGAAAAATGATGCAATAGACACTGGTATGAAGCTAAAAAGTAATAATAATAAAAGTTAGAAGCTAAAGTAATGGCCTAATAGTTAAGACCACTTGCTGTGCAATCATGAGGGACAGAGTTACAATCCCAAAACATACATAACAAAGTTGGGTATCACATAAATACCTGTAGCCCTATATCCAAGGGGAGTAGAGACAATAACATCATTGGGGCTTGCTGACTTTTGGCCTTGCTAAGAAAATGTAAGCCCCAAGTTCAGAGAAAGGCTATGCCTCAAAAGAATAAGCAGAAACTACATACATATACGCTCACACAGACACATACACAAACACAACATTTTAAAGTTAGCTTTTCAGTCTGCTGTCATGGGAGTCCTGAATCAAAGCCAGAGGTGTTCACTATAGCAATTACAAGGGAATATCATGAGTTATGTCAGTTCATTAATATTTAGTTCTTTCAAATAAGCACAAACAGACAAATGATGCTCATGTCATGGGAAAGGAACCCTGAGTTTCTGGCCATCTTTCTGGAATGAAATATTAGGATTATACTTGGAATTTAGGCCATTTCCTCTAAAATCATCCAAAAATAGTCTGCAACAAAAAGTCACAATTTAGCAGGGGCCTAGCCCCAGACTTTTAATGCTTGAACCAATTTTGTTTTGTGCTGTCTTTGAATGGCAAATCACTTCTTCCCTCTCCCATCCACCCCACTGTTATGATGCCATCTCTGCACTCACGGGCCTCAGGACCCATTGCTCTGACTCTACCTGGTGATTCCCTCCATCTGCTCTCATCTGCTCCCCCCTACCTATAGTTGTAGCTCCAGACTAACACTCACACACTGGTTTGCCTGGCCTAGGTCCAAACAACTCATGTAGCAGCTTATCTTACCCTAGTTCTAGTCACACAGGCCTGCACAGACCAGAATTTCACATCAGACCTATAATCAAAGGAAAAAGTCTACATACTCAAGTCTCATCACAAAAACAAACAAAAAAACATGAATGGCCAAAAGAGGATGTCTATGTTCAAACACACTAGTCCCAAATTACCTAGATGAACCCAGGACATAGAATTAAAATGTATCAAAGAATTCAATAAATTTAAAGAAGAAACAAGGTAATCCCTCATTAAACTTCAAAAATATAACAGTAGATACCTGAGTGATGGCCAAGAAGCTACAAATATACTCATACATAATATATACAAATATATTGGGGAAATGACAAGATTTGGAGTCAGAATTCAAAGAAGAGATAGAAATATTGAAGATATCTCAAGCTCTAATGAAGATAGAATTAAAAAGTCAATAACCCAACTAGAAAACTCAAACCCTCAAAAGTAAATGGCTACACTGACTATCAGGACTCAAAGACAGAGGAATTAAACCACACAAGGAAAGAATATGGTGGTTTGTTTGTTTTGTTTTTAAAGTATAGGAAAGGAACAAGCAGGGACTGGGGGACACAATGAAAGAACCAAATCTTCTAATTATAAACATAAATGAAGCAGAATAATTCCAGGTCAATGACAAAGACTAGATCTCTCCAGCTGACAGAACCATTTTGGTACTTCTGTCCCAGGTGGCTGTTGTCTGGCTCCCTCCTACCTGGTCATGTTAAAACTCAATATTGGATGGGTGAAAGGGAGTAAACTCAGCTTCCTTCAGAGAGTGCTGGGAGTGTTTTTAAATATGCCAGTCCCAGAGTGTCAGTGTCATTATGACACTCCCAGCCTCTGGGGTGTGTCCATTTGATCTACCTCAGGAATGTGATGTGTCTCTAGCATCAGTGCGTGTTTTCTGCAGCTCCATGAACTCAGAGTGCAGAGGATGAGACCCATGATTGTATTCAGCACTGGATACTACTTAGGGACACCTGTTGGGATTCCCCATCACCTTGGAAAAGATATTCTATGTTTTATTGGGAATTATCTCTAAGTTTTCCTTTCATGTATTCAAAATAATTTTTTCTAAACAGTTAAATAATTATTAGATACCACCTTAAAATAAAAGAGTGGGGGCTAGAGAGGTGGCTCAGTGGTTAAGAGCACTGAC
Organism: Grammomys surdaster; assembly: GCF_004785775.1. Classification (NCBI taxonomy): domain Eukaryota; kingdom Metazoa; phylum Chordata; class Mammalia; order Rodentia; family Muridae; genus Grammomys; species Grammomys surdaster. The sequence continues at coordinate 1,596,867 of NW_021604600.1, forward strand.
TACTCTTCCAGAGGTCCTAAGTTCAATTCCCAGCAATCACATGGTGGCTCATAACCATCTGTAATGGGATCTGACACCCTCTTCTGGTGTGTCTGAAGACAGCTATAGTGTACTCATATACATAAAATAAATATATACTTTAAAAAATAAAAATAAAAGGATGGAAAATGGTGTTCCAAGTGGGGCCAGGAAGGAAGCAAGCATTGAAATTCTAATATCTACAAAATAGTTATTTAAACTTTTAGAAATTAAAATTGATTAGAAAGATAAAGACTCTTCATTCTAATCAAAGGCACAATTAATGAAGACATTACAATATCTCACCTCCAATGGACAGGGTACCTGGACAAAAACAGAAAATTGTCAGAAATAAGTGGCATTTTACATCAAATGGACTTCATACATCTCTACAAAATATACCTCCCAAACATGAAACAATATACATCCTATTCAGTAACCTATGGAAACTTCTCTATTATAGAAAACATCCTAGAACACAAATTCAAAAATAAGTTGAAATTATTCTGTTTCCTATCTGACAATATTGGAATAAAAGTTAAAATTGAAAGCAAACAAATCTCTAGTAAGTACACAAACTCATAGAGGTTAAACAATTTACTACTGAATGATGACTGGGTCAAAGAAAAAAATCAAGAATCTTTTTTTTAATTTCTGAAATGAGATGAAGATGAAACAACAGAAACCTGTAAGACATGTTAAAAGCACTCCTGTAAGGGAAACTTACAACCTTCAATTCTTAAATTCTGGGATCTGGGAGGAAGTGGGTAGGATCAGGATATTAGATAGATAGATAGATAGATAGATAGATAGATAGATAGATAGATGATAGATAGATAGATAGATAGATAGATAGATGATAGATAGATGAGAGAGAGAGAGAGAGAGAGAGAGAGAGAGAGAGAGAGAGAGAGAGAGAGAGAGAAAATCAAAAAGGGCACTACTTGGGGAAAAATATGAAAACAAAACAAACTCAAATCCAGTAGAAACTTAAGTAATCTAGGAGCTGATTCTTTGAGAAGATAAACAAGTCGTATCCCCTTGGCCCTACTAATCAAAAAACAGAAATTACCCAAATTAACATAATCAAAAATGATGGAAAAATTCAAATAAACACAAAATAAATTCATAATCTTTTAAGGGAATAATTTTTATTTTATCTTTATTTTAAAAAACTTTGACATTTAAATATGTTTTGATCATGTTCTTCCTCTCTTCCAAGTCATTCCATATCCTCTCCTACTCCTACCCAACCTAATTTAAGATCTTTCTCAAAAAACAAGACAAGAAAACCCCTAAAACCTAGAAAACAAAAAAACTCAAAAAGAAATGGGCTTCAGACAGGAATCTAAATCTTAGACTAGAACAAAGAAGTAATTTCAGGTAGGAATCTGACATTAGGCTAAAACAAAGAAATAATTTCAGGTAGGAATCTAAATCTTAGGCTAGAACAAAGAAGTAGGCTTCAGACATGAAAATGACTTTGGGCTAGGTCAGGGAAGTAGGCTCAGATATTTTGGTCAGAAATAGTGATCATGGAAATAATCATGGAACTTTGTTTATTACCTTGCTTGTTCTTTGACTATTTGTGTTTATTGTCTTGCTTGTTCCTTGACTATGTGCATCTATTGTATTGCTAGTTCCTCAACCTAGAACTGACCTGCATGTAATTAAAATGGTATAAAAGCAGATTGGGAAAATATAAAATAAAAAAAAAGAACAAGACCTACTGGTCCAGTACCATACAGGTTAGATTCCCATCCTGCAGCCATCTTCCCTGCCTGCTGAGTCCTCTGGGACACCCCTAGCACCCTGAGCAGCCTGCTATCCCTGATGGACACCCATTCTCCAGCTGTTTCTCAGTGCATCTTCATCAGACCTGCTAATCCAGAAACATACAATCCAAGGACACCCATCAAAGGTCTGCCACATCAGGATCATCAAGATTATGCCCCTTCTCAATACCTGCTACAACAGAAACATCCAAGGACTAAAGCCATCCAAATAGCTAAAGGCCCTCAAAAGAATACAATCGACAGAAACTAAGTCAATATGACACCTTCAGAGCACAGCTACCCTACTACAGCAAACTCTGGATATCCTAACACAACCAAAATGCAAGAAAATGACCCTAAATCCAAGCTTATAAAGATGATAAGAGGCCTTTTTTTCTTTTAATTTAAATATTTTTTACAGTCCAGACTTTATCCCCCTCCCAGTCCACTCTCTGACTGTTCCACATCCCATACCTCCTTACCCCTGCCAGGGTGTCCCCATCCCCCAATGCTCACCCACCAGATATCCCCACACCCTGGGGCCTCCAGTATCTTGAGGGTTAGGTGCATCTTCTATGACTGAGCATATGACCCAGCAGTCCTCTGTTATATATGTGTTGGGGGCCTCATATCAGCTGGTATATGCTGCCTGGTTGGTGGCTCAGTGTCTGAGACACCTCAGAGGTCCAGGTTAGTTGAGACTGCCGGTCTTCTTACAGAGTCGCCTTTCTCCTCAACTCCTTCTAGCTTTTCCTTAATTCAACCACAGGGGTCAGCATCTTCTGTGCATTGGTTGGGTGTAAATATCTGCATCTGACTTTTTCAGCTGCTTGTTGGGCCTCTTAGAGGGCAATCACACTAGGCTTCTGTCTGTAAGCACACCATAGCCTCAGTAATAGTGTCAGGCCTTGGAGCCTCTCGTTGAGATGGATCCCTATTTGGGCCTGTCACTGGACCACCTTTTCCTCAGGCTCTTCTATATTTTTGAACCTGCAGTTCTTTCAGGCAGAAACAATTCTGGGGCAGAATTTTTGACTGTGGGATAGCAACCTCATCCCAACATGATGTCCTGTCCCTCCACTGGAGGTGAGTTCTACAAGTTTCCTCTCCCCACTATAGAGCATTTCATCTAGGGTCCCTCCCTTTGAGTCCTTCCAGGTCTCTGGTACTTTCTAGTTGTCCACCCACCTCCTACCTTCTGAGGTTGCCTGTTTTCATTCTTTCTACTGGCCCTCAGGGCTTCAGTCCTGTTTTTCCCACGCAATATCTGATCATGTTCCCCTCTTCCCCTCTCTGTCCACTTTCCCATCCAGGTCCCCCTTTCCTTCCACTCTTGTGATTTATTTCTTCTCCCTCCCAAGTGGGATTGAGGCATCCTCACTTAGGCCCTTCGGCTTGTTGACCTTTTTAATCCTGTGGGTTGTATCCTGGGTATTCTGTATATTTTGGTTAATATCCATTTTTTAGTGAGTACAAACCATGTATGTCCTTTGGGGTCTGAGTTACATCACTCAGGATGATATTTTCTAGTTCCATCCATTTGCCTGCAAAACTCAGGATGTCCTTGTTCTTAATAGCTGAGTAGTATTCCATTGTGTAAATGAACCACATTTTCTGTATTCTTCAGTTGTGGGACATCTGTGTTGTTTCCAGCTTCTGGCTATCACAAATAAGACTGCTATGAACATAGTGAAGCACATGCCCCTAGGGCATGATGAGGGATCTTTTGGGTATATGCCCAAAAGTGATATACCTGGGTCTTCAGTTAGATCTATTTCCAATTTTCTGAGGAACCTTCGGATTGATTTCCAGAGTGGTTGTACCAGTTTGCAATCCCACCAGCAATGGAGGAGTGTTTCTCTTTCTGCACATCCACACCAACATGTGTTGTCACCTGAGGTTTTGACCTTAGTCATTCTGATTAGTGTAAGGTGAAATTTCAGGGTTATTTTAATTTGCATTCTCCTGATCACTAAGGACTTTGAACATTTTTTCAAATGCTTCTTAGCCATTTGAAATTCCTCTGTTGAGAATTCCCTATTTAGTTCTATACCCCATTTTTTTTATTGTGTTGTTTGGTTTCTTGGTGGTTAGCTTCTTGAGTTCTTTATATATTTTGGATATTATCCCTCTATCTGATATGGGGTTAGTTAAGGTTTTTTATTCCAATCTGTAGGTTGCCAATTTGTCCTATTAACAGTGTCCTTTGCCTTACAGAAGCTTTCCAATTTCATGAGGTCTCATTTATCAATTCTTGATCTTAGAGCCTGAGCCATTGGAGTTCTATTTAGGAACTATTCCCCCTGTGCCAATGACTTTGAGGCTCTTTCCCACTTTCTCTTCTATTAGATTCAGTGTATCTGGTTTTATGTTGAGGTCCTTGATCCACTTGGACTTGAGCTCTGTGCAAGATGACAAATATGGATCTATTTTCATTGTTCTACATACAGACTGCCAGTTAGATCAGCACCTTTTATTGAAGATGCTTTCTTTCTCCGATTGTATATTTTTGGCTACCTTGTCAAAGATCAAGTGTCCTTAAGTGTATGAAAGATTGGAATGACAAGAACTTCAAGTCTCTCAAGAAAGAAATCAAAGAAGATCTCAGAAATTGGAGAGATCTTCCATGCTCATGGATTGGCACAATTAACAAAGTGAAAATGGCCATCCTATGAAAAGCAATCTACAGATTCAATGCAATTGCCATCAAAATCTCAACACAATTCTTCAAAGACACAGAAAAGGCAATTTTCAAATTCATCTGGTGAAGCAAAAAAAAAAAAAAAAAAACCAGAATAGTGAAAACAACACTTAATAGTAAAAGAACTTCTAGAGGAATCACCATCCCTGACCTCAAGCTATACTGCAGAGCAATAATGATAAAAAAAAAAAAGACTGCATGGTATTGGTACAAAGCCAGATATGTTGACCAATGTAATTGAATTGAAGACCCAGAAACAAAACCAGACACTAATGGACACTTGATTTTTGACAAAGAAACTAAAAATATACAATGGAAAAAAGAAAGCATCTTTGATAGAGTCTTTTTAAGAGGAATAAATCCCTTAATGAAATACAAAAAAAATACAATCAAGCAAGTAGAAGACTTTAAAGAAGAAAAAAAACCTTAAAGAAATACAGAAAAGTACAATTAAAGAGGTGAAGGAAATAAAATAAAACTGTTCAAGACCTGAAAATGGAAATATAAGCAATAAAGAGAACACAAACTTGGGTAATCCTGAAGATGGAAAACCTAGGGAAGAGAACAGGAACAACAGATGGAAGCATAACCAACAGAATATGAGAAATAGAAGAGAATCTCTGGCATGGAAGATACAGATACATCAGTCAAAGAAAATGTTAAATCCAAAAAATTTCTGACACAAAACATGCAGGAAATCTGCAATACCATGAAAAGACCTAGTGTAAGAATAATAGGAATAGAAGAAGGAAGAGTCCCAGTTATAAGGATCAGAAAATATTTTTGACAAAATCTTAAAAGAAAACTTTCCCAATCTAAAGAATGAATGCCTATAAACATACAAGAAGTTTATAGAACACCAGTTAGACTGGAACAGAAAAGAAAATCCTCCCACCACATAATAAAACACAGAATCTACAGAACTTAAAAAGAATATCAAAAGCAGCAAGAGGAAAAGGCCAGGAAACATATAAAGGCAGACCTATCAGAATTACACCTGACTTCTCAACACAGACTCTAAAAGCCTGGACAAATATTTTGTACCCTTCACAAAATCACAGATGCCAACCTAAACTACTATACCCAACAAAACTATCAATCAGCTTAGATGGATAAAACAAGATATTTCAAAACAAATCCAAATTTAAACTATCCACAAATCCAGTCCTACAGAAAATACTAGAAGAAAAACTCCAACCCAAGGCAGATAACTACATCCCAAAACACAAAAACAAAAAAAAAACAAAAACAAAAAACAACAAAACAACAAAACAAACAAAACAAAACAAAACAAAACAAAAAAAACCCACCGGAAATAACTAATTCCATTACCAGCAAAAGTAAAGAAAGCATACACAAACACATATATACACTAACACCACCAACATTAAAATAACAGGAATTAACAATCACTGGTTATTAATATCTCTCAACATCAATAGATTCGATTCCCCAATAAGATACAGGTTAACAATGGATGCAAAAATAGAATCCATTATTATGCTACATACCAGAATTAATGTAGCAAAATTAATCAAAAGAGACAAGGAAGGACATTGCATAGTCATCAAAGGAAGAGTCTACCAAAATAATATCTCAATTCTGGATATCTATCCCCCAAACACAAGGGCTTGTACATTTGTGAAAGAAACATTGCTAATGCTTAAATCACTTGGGACAGGATCTGGATTTCAAGTGTCAGTACATGTTGGTAAGGCTCTTTTAATTGTCAAGTTAAAATTTTGTTTCTTCTACAGTATTTAATGTAAGTTGCATTGATTGTACACTTTCTAATTGTGTTAGTGTATTGAAACCTGGCATATCTGTTATGGAGGTCTATCAGCCAGCTTTTGTTTTATTGCCCTGAGTATTACAGAACCTTGGTATTCTGAAAAAAAGCTGGCAAGTACTGGAAGAAGTGAGTTAGGCTTTAAGCAGAAGCAAGAGGGTAGTGGGCTTGATTATTGCTGGTATAACAGCTGTATTTACATTAATTGCTAGCAACTCTGCTTCTGCAATTGCTTTGACACGAGAAGTTAAGATAGCTACTTTTGTTAATAATTTAGCAAAAAAAAAGTTACTAATGTGTTGAGTATACAAGAGGATTTAGATAGGCATTTGGAACAATGGATTGATGCTCTTTATCCTATTCAAATCATTGAAAGGAAGTTCAGAGTTTAAGAGTAAGGACTCATCTCAAGTCTCATGCCAAATACCATTGGATTTGTATTGCTTCTAAAATTTACAATGATAGTCATTATAATTAGGAAAAAGTTTAAAGACACTTTCAGGGTATTTGGCATAATTTAATACCTCTCTGGATGTTTTAACTTTGCATAGTGAACTTATGAGTTTAAAGAATGCTGCTCTGCTTAGCATTGATGGGGCAGATACTGCTGATAAAATTACTCATGGCCTGAGGTCAGTATTACTATTTTGGTCAAACCTCAAGAATGGCATATATAGCTTGATCGTGTTAGTCCTTGTTGTCCTAGGAATACTTTTATTCCTGCTCATCATGTTAAAGCTTGTCTTTAACAACATCAACATGTTGGCAGGCAAAGTACAAGACTTGAAACTGAAAATTGATCCCCAGATAGAGTTATTAATTTAACAGGCTGGCAAGTCAAGGACAGGTAAGATTCTGCACAGAGCCTTACCAACCTAAGACAGAAGTGCATTGCTTTTGATAATGCATATTCCACAACAGATAAGGAAGGCATTCTTGTCAGAGTGACCTAAGACAGACTCAGTCTTGTTAATGAAATTAAAAGGGGTGGGGGAGATAGCCAGAGAGTTTTGGGGGCTGCTTGACAAGAGTCTGACATGGGCCAAGGATGAGGAAATAGGCTGCTTGGCAGGAATATGACATTGGCCAAGGACAAGGAAGTAGGCTTCAGGCAGTAATCTGACATTAGGCTAGAACAAAGAAATAATTTCAGGTAGGAAACTAAATATTAGGCTAGAACAATGAAGTAAGCTTCAGACATGAAAATGACTGGGCTAGGACAGGGAAGTAGGCTCAAATATTTTGGTCATCCTGATAAGTGCTTAAAAATAGTAATCATGGGAATAATCATGGAACTTTTTTATTACCTTGCTTGTTCTTTGACTATTTGTGTTTATTGTCTTGCTTGTTCCTTGACTATTTGCATCTATTGTATTGCTATTCCTCAACCTAAAACTGACCTTAATACTTGGATGTAATTAAAATGGTATAAAAGCAAAAAGGAGGAGGGAGGATAGGATAAGCATTTCTGGGGGAGAGAAATGGGGAAATGGGATGACATCGGAAATGTAAATAAAATATCCAATAAAAAAAGAAAAGAAAAACAAAACAAAAAACCTTAAATCACACATCAAACCCATATATTAATATTGGGAGACCTCAACACCCCACTCTCACCAATTGACAAATCATCCAAACAAAAAACAAACAGAAATAATAAAACTAACCAACATTATAAATCAAATGGACAAAATATTTCACCAAAACACAAAAGAAGATAACCTCTCAGCACCTCATGGATCCTTCTCCAAAACTGACCAACAGATAAAAGAAAATTGAAATAATGCCTTGTATCTTATCAGACCATAATGAATTAAAGCTTGACTTCAACAACAACAGAAACACTAGAGAGCCTACACATTCATAGAAACTGGGCAACTCTCTACCTAATGATTTCTGAGTCAAGGAAGAAATAAAGAAATTAAAGACTTTCTAAAATTCAATGAAAATTAAGGCAAAACATACCCAAATGTGTGGGACACAATGAAAGCAGTGCTAAGAGGAAAGTTTATAACACTGAGTGTATCAGTAAAGAAATTAGAAAGTCCTCATACCAGTAATTGAAAAGTATACTTGAAAGCTCTAATAATAGTAGTAATAATGATAATAATAAGCAAACACACTAAAAAGAAATAGAAGTCAGGAAAAGATCAAAATCATGGCTGAAATTGATCAATTAGAAACAATACAAATAATAATGAAACCAAGAGCTGGTTCTTTGAGAAAACAAGATAGACAAATGCTTAGCCGAACTAACCAAAGACAGAGAGACAGTATCCAATAAAAATCAGAAATCAAAAGGGAGACATAACAAAAGACAATTAGAAAATTCAAATAATCATTAGGCCTTATTTCAAAAGCCTGTACTCCACAAAATTGGAATATTTTAATGAAATAGGTAATTTTCTAGCCACATAACACCAAAGTTAAATCAAAATGAGGTAAACTATTTAAACAGCCCTATAACCTCTAAGGAAATAGAAACAGTCATTAATAGTCTCCCAACCAAAGAATTAAAAAAATAAAATTAAATAAATAAACAAAAAGCCCAAGGCCAGATGGTTTTAGTGCAGAATTATTACAGACTTTCTAAGAAAATCTAATACCAATACTCCTCAAACTATTCCACAAAATAGAAACTGAAGAATCACTGCCAAACTCATTCTATGAAGCCACAATCACCCTGATACTTAAACCACACAAAGACTCAACAAGAGAATTTCAGACCAAATTCTCTTATGAACATTGTTGCTAAAATACTTGCAAACCAAATCCAGGAACACATCAAAAGCATCATCCACTATGATCAAGTAGGTTTCATCCCAGGAATGAAGGAATGGTTCAGTATTCAAAAATTTATTAACATATATCACCATGTAAACAAAGTGAAATCAAAACTTCACATGATCATCTCATTAGATGCTGAAAAAAGCCTTTGGCAAAATCCCAAACCCCTTCATGTTAAAAGTGTTAAAGAGATGAAGGGTACAGGCACATATGTAAACATAATAAAATCAATATACACCAAGCCAATAGCCAATATCTAATTAAATGGAGAGAAACTTAAAGTGATTCCACTAAAATCAGGGACAAGAAAAGGATGCTCACTCTCACTGTGTCTATTCAGTATAGTGCTTGAAGTTCTAACTAGAGCAATAAAACAACTAGAGTTCAATGAAATACAAATAGGAAAGAAAGACATAAAAGTATCACTATTCATGGATGATATGATGGTATACATAAGCAACCCCCTAAAAAAAATCTACTAGAAAACTCTTACAGCTAATAGACACCTTCAGCAAAATGGCTGGATACAAAATTAACTCCAAAATAATCAGTAGCCCTCCTTTATACAAATGATAAATGGGCCAAGAAAAAAGTTAGGGAAACAACACCCTTTACAATAGCCATGAACAATATGAAATATATTAGTGTAATGCTAACTAAGCAAGTGAAAGACCTAAATGACAAGACCTTCAATTCACTGATGAAAGAAATTGAGGAAGATATCAGAAGATAGAAAGATCTCTCACACTCATGGATAGATAGGATTAGCATAGTGAGAATGGTAATCTTACCAAAAGCAATTTACAGAGTCAATGAAATTCCCATCAAAATTCCAACACAATTCTTTACAGACCTTGACAAAGCAAACCTCAACTTCATATGGAAAATCAAAAAACCCAGGATACCTAAAACAATCCTGAACAATAAAAATAAAATAAAATGAAATTTTAAAAAAAAAAGACCTTCTGGAGGTATCATCATCCCTGAACTCAAGCTGTACTACAGAGTAATACTAATTAAAAAAAAAAAAAACTACATGATTTTAGTATAGGAACAGATGGATTGATCAATTGAATCGAAGACCCTGAAATAAACCCACACACCTATGGACACTTGATTTTTGACAAAAGAGCCAAAACCATACAATGAAAAAAAGAAAGCATTTTCAACAAATGGTATTGATCTACCTGGATGTCTACATGTAGAAGAATGTGAATAGATCCGTATCTATCACCCTGCAGAAAACTCAAGTCCAAATAGATTAAAGATTTCAAAACCAGATACACGAAACCTAATAGAATAGGAACTGGGAAATAACCTTAAACAGCTTGGTATAGGAGACAACTTCCTAAGCAGAACACCAGTGGCTCCAGCTCTAAGATCAACAATTGTTAAATGGAACCTCATGAAACTGACAAGCTTCTGTAAGGCAAAGGACACCATCAATAAGACAAAACAGTAACCTACAGATTGAGAAAGAATCTTCAACAATCTGACAGACAGCTAATATCCAAAATTTATAAAGAACTCAAGAAGTTAGACACCAACATAATCCAATTTAAAAATGGGGTACAGAGGGGCTGGAGAGATGGATTAGCAGTTAAGAGCACTGACAGCTCTGCCAGAGGTCCTGAGTTCAATTCCCAGCCACCATATGGTGGCTCACAGATATCTGTAATGGGATCCTATGCATTCTTCTAGTGTGTGTCTGAAGACAGCTGCAGTGTCTTCACTTCCATGTGGTTTTTATCACTATTGCTCTGTAGTACAGCTTGAGGTCAGGGATGGTGATTCCCCCAGAAGTTCTTTTATTGTTGAGAGTTGTTTTGGCTATCCTGGGTTTTTGTTGTTGTTGTTGTTGTTGTTGTGTTGTTTTGTTTTGTTTTTCCATAGGAAGTTGAGAATTACTCTTTTCATGTCTGTGAAGAATTGTGTTCGAATTTTGATGATGATTGCATTGAATCTATAGATTGCTTTTAGTAAGATGGCCATTTTTACTGTTAATCCTACCCCATTCCATGAGCATGGGAGATCTGCCAAACAGTGGTAAAATGGAACTAGAAGAGACCACCTCCAGCATATAGACCTGGCCCCAGTCAAGGCAGCCCCCCCCCCCATCTTCAAAATGTTCAACCCACAACTGTTCCTGTCTAAAGGAAATGTAGAGACAAAAATGGAGCAGAGATGAAAGAAAGGCCACCCAGTGACAGGCTCAACATAGGATCCATCCTGTGCATGTACACCGAATGCTGACACTACTATTGGGGCCACATTGTACATGCAGACAGGAGCCTGGCATGGCTTTCCTCTTAAGAGGCTATATCAGCACCTGACTGAGACAAACACAGATACTTACAGCCAACCATTGGATTAAGGTCAGGGACCAATAGGGAAGACTTAGAGTAAGAACTGAAGGAGCTGAAGGGACTTGTAACCCCATAGGAAAAACAACAGTGTCAACTAACTCGGACCCCTCAGAGTTCCAAGAGACTAAGCCAAAGATTAAGGAGCATATGTGGGCTGGTTCATGGCCCCAGGCACACGTATAGAAGAGGACTGCCTTGTATGGCCTCAGTGGAAGAGGATGTGCTTAATTTTGTGGGAATTTAATGCCCCAGGGAAAAGGGATGCTGGTAGGGGTGAGGTGGAGTAGGTGGGGGGGGGGGAGCACCCTCTTAGAGGTAGGGGATAAGGGAATGGGGTGAAGAACTCAGGGAGGGGGAACCAGGAAGAGGGGAAACTTTTAGGATGTAAATAAATAAAATTTAATAAAGATTTTAAAACAATATTAAAAGTTCTTAGTTATCAGGAAAATGCGAATCAAAACGACTCTGAGATTCCGTTTTACACCAGTCAGAATGGCTAAGATCAAATACTCAAGTGATAGCACATGCTGGGAAGGATGTGGAGCAAGGGGAACACTCTTCCATTGCTGGTGGGAGTGCAGACTTGTACAACCACTTTGGAAATCAATGTGGCAGTCTCTCAGAAAATTGGAAATATTTCTACCTCAAGACCCAGCTATACCACTCCTGAGCATATACCCAAAATTTGCCCCACTATACCACAGGACACTTGCTCAATCATGTTCATAGCAGCTTTATTCATAATAACCAGAAACTGGAAACAACCTAGATGTGCCTCAACTGAAGAATGGATAAAGAAAATGTGGTATATCTATGCAATGGAATACTATTCAGCTATTAAATACAAAGACATCATGGATTTTGCAGGCAAATGGAAGGAACTTGAGAATATCATCCTGAATGAGGTAACCTGGACCCAAAAGAACATGCATGGTATATACTCACTTATAAGTGTACATTAGGCATAAAATATAGGATACCAAGCACACTCCTCTGACCATAAGAAGCTAAACAAGAAGGAAAGCCCAAGTGAGGATGCTTGAACCTCACTTAGAAGGGGGAATAAAATAGTCATAGGAGGCAGAGGGAGGGAGAGAATTGGATGGAAGAGGGGATGGGAAGGGAAATGGAGAATTCAGGATGGGGAGTGACAGGATAGAGAGCCAGAGGGAATAAATGGAAATCTGCAGCTGGTGGGGTTGGGGAACATCTCAAGCTTCCAAGAATCAATGTGGATGACCTCAGCTGAAATTCACAGCAGTCAGGATATGGAAGCTGAAGAGGCCACCTCCAGGAACCCCAATGGAGCGATAGGGACACCAACCCACCCACAAAACTTTGGACCCAAAGTTTATCCTGTCTACAAGAAACTCAGGAATGGGGGATGGAACAGAGACTAAGGGAATGGCCAAGCAATAACCGGCCCAACTAGAGTCCAAGGACAAGCACCAGTCCCTGACACTATTAATGATACTTTGTTACGCTTGCAGATAGCAGCCTACCACGGCTTCTCTTCTGAGAGGCTCCACCCAGCACCTAACTCAGAAGGATGCAGAAACCCACGTCCAAACACTAGATGAAGCTTGGGAACTCTTATCAAAGAGTTGGGTGAAAGACTGAGGACCTTGAATAGGATAGGAACTCCACAGAAAGACCAACAGAGTCAGCTAACCGTACCCTTGGGGGCTCTCAGAGACTGAACCATGAACCAAAAAGTATACACAGGCTAGACCTAGGCCTCCTGCACATATGTAGCTCAGTACTCATCTGAGTCCTGAACAACTGCAAAGGGGCTATCTCTGAAACTGTTGCCTGTCTGTGAAATGTGTTCTTCTATCTGGGCTGCCTTGTCTGGCCTCAGTGGAATAGGATGTGCCTAGCCCTACAGAGACTTGATGTTCGAGGGTGAGGGGATACCCAGAGGAGCCTCCACTCTCTCAGAGGAGTAGGGGAGAGAGGGAAGGAGAGGGGAAGCGAGAGAGGGGAGGGAGGGAAGGAGGGAAAGAAGAGGAGAGGGGGGAGGGGGAAGGGTGAAGGGGAGAGAGGAGGGACTGTGGAAGAGAGGACCAGGCAGGGGTGCAGCGATGGGGATGTAAAATGAATAAATAAAGTTTAAAAAAAGAAAAGAAAAACTTGTAGCTGTCCCTTGCTACTTTGTCAGCGTTTCTCTGACTCACTGCCCTCCAGCACAGTTTCACAGTTTCCTCTTTCCTCCTGCGGGGAACTCCCACTCTCTTGCTCAGTCACCAAAACTGAGCCTTTTTGTCCTCCCTTTCCCGGTGCTCATTGCCTCTTCCGCTTCCACTCGCAGCTTTTCCAGCTGCACAGCCAATTCTGGAACCCTCTTAGAAGTGAGCGAGCAGAGTAAACTTTAGCTTCCCCATTTCAGCCATTTTTTGTTTCTCAGGTCCCTCCATTTCCACCTGCAATTTTTCCGATTGCATAGACATTCTCCCAACCTTTTTTGAAACAGAATATAGGAAGAAAAAAAAAGCAAAAACAGAAAATTTCTTCTGGGAGCAAAGCAAGGGATATCTCATTGGTAGCAACCACAATAAGCTTTTTGCTGGCCTCTTGGGAAAAAATCCATTTCTTTATACCCTCCCATTTTCTCTACAGCATTTGAAATCAAATTTCCGATCTTTCCTAGCCCCAAGTTGGGCAACACTTATAGCTGGCCTTTGGCTACTTTATGAGTTCTTCTTTCTTCCACCCTTCTCCATCCCCTTTCTTCTGCCCTTTCAAACTCCTAACATTAGATAACGGAGAAAAAGGATGGAGAGGAAAGGAAAGGGGTCCCTAAATAAAGTCAGGAGACAGAAAGCTGACAATGTTATCCTTAGACTATTTCCTGCTGATTAGAGGGATCAAGTTACTTGGGACAAGTTTAATCTTCACCATCAGGATATCTAATTTTTTCTTGATGTTGTGTCTCCTTCACACAGGACTACTTAACAAACAACTAGCAACCCACCAACCACTCACCCTGCCTCTCCCAGACCGAGCATATTTATATCCTCTGAAAAGTCTCCAGAATTCCAAATGTCACAAAATCACAGAAACTATCTGCAGAAACAAAACTCACACCTCTGCTAGAGCACTAGGGAAATCATAGTCAGCTGCTGAGCACAGTCCAAAGCAGCCCCACATCCCCACACCTGGGATTAAAATGGAAACATTTTTATAATATTTATACTTTTTAAATGTCCCGCGCAACCTCCCGCCAGCAGGAAAGACGCGGCACACTCAGG
>NW_021604600.1:1611563-1635888 GCF_004785775.1 Grammomys surdaster
CACAGACTTGTTAATGGCAATGATGTGATAAGGATAGCTTCCCACATTTAAAGAAACCAAAATTCTAGAATTCTCATTACAAAAACCAACTACAACCAAATAAAAGCACACAAAAGAACTGTGGGGTCTATTATTTATTAGTCACCTATTCTTGAATGTAAGACCTGCCCTGGAGAAGTTTGTATACCTAATGTCATTACATTGGAGGAAACTGATTCCCCCTTTCTCTATAGGTATAAGTGACAGTTCAGTTGTTAAGTTTTACCCTCATGCCTAGGTTTTCAGTTATTCATTCATTTTAAAAATGTATATATGAGTTGGGGATTTAACTCAGTGGTAGAGTGCTTGCCTAGCAAGTGCAAGGCCCTGGGTTCGGTCCTCAGCTCTGGAAAGAAAAAAAATGTAATATATAATAAAATATAATGAAATAAAACAAAAACTATCTTATGAAAGGTGAACAAAGCCAAGAAAAAGAAACGCGCATAGGAGAAGGCACAAGAGTCAGAGACCCACTCATTTGCACACTTAGGAATCCCACAAAAACACTAAACTGGAAGCCATAATACATACACTGAGGACTTAATGCAGACCCATGCAGGCCTTGTGAACGCTGTCTCAGTCTCTATGAGTTCATATGTGTGTCAGTCCTGTTGTTTCTTAGAAGGTCTTGGGGTTTTGGTGTCCTCCATCTCCTCTGGCTCTTACATTCTTTCTTCCTCCTCTTCTACAGGGTTTCCTAAGCTTTGAGGGGAGAGATTTGATGGAGACAACTCATTTAAGGCTGTATTATCCAAGTTTCTTATTCTCTATGTAAATGTCTGACTGTGGGTCTCTATATTTGTTCTTAAGGGATACATTTAAAAATCTGTCTCTGGTACTTTCTAGAGGGTTCCCCCCAACTCCCACTACACAAGGTTACATATTTCCATTCATTCTACTGGCTCTTATGGCCTCTCTCCTGTCTCCCCCACCTCTGACCAATACCTGGTCATGTTCTCCTTTTCCTCTCCTGCTCCTCTCCCCTACCTTGGCCCCTTTCTCCCTTTGCTTCCTGTGACTGCTTTCTTCTCCCTCCCAAGTGAGATTGAAGCATCCTCACTTGGGCCCTTCTTCTTGTTAACCTTGAGTTCTGGGGATTGTATCCTAGGTATTTGTAGTGGCTGGTTTTATTTCAACTTGACACAAGCTAGCGTTATCACAGAGAAAGGAGCTTCAGTTGAGAAAATGCCTCCATGAGAATCAGCTGTAAGGCATTTTCTCAATTAGTGATCAGGGGAGGAGGGCCCCTTGTGGGTGGGACAATCCCTGAGCTAGTAGTCTTGAGTTCTATAAGAAAGCAAGCTGAGCAAGCCAGTAAGTAGCATCCCTCCATGGCCTCTGCATTAGCTCCTGCTTCCTGACCTGCTCAAGTTCCAGTCCTGACTTCCTTTGGAGATCAACAGCAATGTGGAAAGTGTAAGCTGAATAAACCCTTTCCTCCTCAACTTGCTTCTTGGTCATGATGTTTGTGCAGGAATAGAAACCCTGACTGAGACAGTATTCTATGATTTTGACTAATATCCACTTATTAGTGAGTACACAGAGGCACTTAGGATTCAAAGGAAGGGACCTTAGATGAAATGCCCTACACGGGGGACAGGGAACTTGTAGAGTCCATCTCTAGTAGAAAGACAGGGCATCAAGTGAAGAGATAGGGTTGCCATCCCACAGTCAAAAACTCTGACCCAGAATTGTTCCTGTCTAAAAGAACTACAGGGACAAAAATGGAGAAGAGACTGAGGGAAAGGCAGTCCAGTAACTGACCCAACTTGGTTGGGATCCATCTCAAGGAGAGGCTGAGAGGCTCCAAGACCTGACACTATGCTATGGTGTGCTTATAGACAAAAACCTAGCATGGCTGTCCCCTGAGAAATTCAGCAAGCAGCTGACTGAGACAGATGTAGATACTTACACCCAACCTTTGGGCTGAAGTCGGGTACCCCTGTGGTTAAATTAGCAAAAGGCTGGAAGAAGCTGAGGAGAAGAGTGATCCTATAGGAAAACCAGCGATCTTAACTAACCAAGATCTCTAGCTGGTCTGAAGCCCCCAACACATATACAGCAGAGGACTGCTTGGTTGGCCTCAGTGGGAGAAGGTGTGCCTAACCCTCAAGAGACTTGAGGCCCCAGGGAGTGGGAGGCCTGTTAAAAATTAAAAGTAATAAATTTTTAAAAAATCTGTAATTCATTAAGCTGAAAACTCTAAAACAAACAACACATTTTTAGATTCATCCAAACCACTAAAGTAAAAACAAGAATAGATGAACCACCTAGACTGACCCATAACAAATGATGATATTCAAACAATAAATTACAAAACAGCATTCTGCCTCAGAGCCCAAATCCAAATGAATTCATAGCAGAATTCTACCAGACTTTCACAAAAGATCTACAGTCGATACTCTTAAATTGTCTTTAATAGAAACAGAAAGAACACTTCCAAAAGTTTTTACAGTCGGTATTTCTTTAATAACAAACCCAAGTAGTGACACAATAAAATAAAAGAATAGACCAAAAGTCTTGATGAACATAGATTAAAAAATCCTAAGTAAAATTATTGTAAACAACACACAAGCATGTCTCGAAAGTATTACCTACCATGTACAAGTTGGCTTTATCCCAGAAATGCAGAAATAGTTCAAGATACACAAATCAGTAAATGTAATAAAGCACTTACATAGACTTGAAGAAAAAAATGCATCATCAGAAAAGGCCTGTGACAAAATCCATTGTGTTTTGATAATGAAAGCCCTAGGACAGTAGGACTGAAGGAGATACACTTTAACCTAATAAAGAATGTATTTGAGTGACCCAGAGCCACCATTTTAATTGGAGAAAACTGCGTAGCGCCCCGCCTCGCTGATAAGGAAGACGCCACACACGATGAATTCTTCTGACACACAGTTTATTACAGCTCTTTTAGGTTGCAGGCGAGAGGGCCCCGAACTGCAGAAAAGTGGCTGCTTATATAGCCCAAGAAGTCCCAGCCCCCGGATCCTGGATGGTCAGTCAGTGCTCGGAACATGGTGTGTCTAATCTGGATTGGTCCCTGGCGTAAGCCTAAATTAGCATAAGAGGCGCGCACACGCTGCTCGCGCATGCGCACTAGTATCCAGGCCTTCTGTAAGGAACCCGGAAGCAGTCGCCATCTCGTTATGGTGATTGCGGCTCCCAACAGAAAACTCTGAAGCAACCTTATTAAAATTAGGAGTGAAACAGGACAGCCCACTATGCCCGCCCCTTTTCATATAGCACTAGAAGCACTAGCTGGAATTCTCAGAGGAAACTAAAGGGATATGGATAGGAAAAGAAGTCAAACTATGTGTATTTTCAGATGATATGTGAGATAAAAGATAAAGCAAATCTTGCCAACCCCTCTGGGCAATATCCTGCTCCTCTGTCAGTCACAGCCTCCTCTCACACCCATCACGGTTGTCCTGTCTCCAGCTCTTCAGTTCATGCATCATTTCACTCCTCCGTCTTTCCTGCCTCTCCATCACATAGTCAGTTGTCATAGCAGCACCAGGAGCTGTGGCGTAGCCCACAATATACTCTTTTTCCCAAACAACTTTACTTGCAAATGATCATTGCAATGAGTAATTGGTCTGGTTCAGGCCTCTGTGTTTCTGCTATACCATCAATGTGGAACTGCTTCTACTGTTCTGTCATGGAGGTCCTACAGCTTTGATCTGGTCAGCCTACCAGCTCTCTCATGCCCACAAACACTGCACCAACTGGGGGCTGAGCCAGCTCTCCCTTACCCATGCCACCAGAGCCACCTCTCCTGTGCCACCCAGGTGAGGGATAAGGTCAGCTCCCCTCTCCCACATTACTGCTGGTGCCACCATTCAGTGGCTGGTGAGAGACAGGGCCAGCTGATAGCCTTCAGATATCAACATGGCTTCAGGTGGCAGCACAGACCACAAACATCCACATGGCCTTTGGTGGTAGCATGGGCCATGAACACAGACCACAACTGTGGTAGAGCACAGAACCCAGACATGGCCCTTGATGGCAGCATAGGTCTAGATATTCCCATGGCCTCAGGTCGCAGTGCAGGTCTTTCCTATCAGGCTGTTCCTCCTCAGCATAGAATCTCCAGTTCTACCTCTCTTCACTGAGCACAAACTACTACACTTGTCTCTCTCCCCCATCTCTCCACCACATGCCTGCTCATCATCATAGTGCCTACCCACCTACACTGTGAGGCAGCAGGCTAGCCTCTGGCCATCTTCTGCCTTAGTGTTATTCATCTCAAACATCCTTAGTGTTATCTCTTCTCCCCTACCTTTCTGTATTATTTGCCAGTTTCTCCTTTCCTCTTTCTATATATCTGGGTGCTATATTCTCATAATATCAGAAGGAGCTATATAACCTGCCAAGAGAGAAAAACAATCAACCTTCTTACCAAGAGATAAAGCCTGTGAATCACAGTAAAGGTATCCCCAAAGGCACAATAGTAGCACATCCATCTTGGAGTAACCAACAACTGCACAATGTGACTTGAGGCCTGCTCAATAGGTGTAGTAAACTCTAAACTACTAAGCTACCTTTGGATGGGGAATTCATAAACCACAGAAGAGAACCAACTAGTGCCATATTTCTACATCAATACAGTTTCTAACTGTATTCTAAATACATATCCTTACACCCACAGGGAGGTGTAACCCTCACCTCTCAGGGGAAAAATGCTTTTTGCAGCAAAGAAGAGCTACTACAGAGATGCACACTGGTCAAAATGCAGAGCATGAATGGCCATGCGAGCCTAGCCCCAACTGGCACATCTCCAATACAACTCCATACCTAAGGGTCAGAGGAAAACTGTAAGAGCCTGAAGCCAGGACCTGCTGTAAGACAGTGTCTTCTAGAATGGCAGGGATGCTGTACACATGAACACTCAACAATATGATTGTCTACACAAGACCTGCATAATGACTGTACCAGAAGACATGCCGTTGCACATAGGAGAATTTTCACAAGTCCCTGCCCATAGATGAAGAGCTACAGCCATTCAATGGCTATTGAGAATTCTCCAGGGACCCGTCCCTTGATAGATTATTCAATCCCAAATGGTCATCCTTAAACACACACACATGCCACAAATTAACAATGCAATAGGTTGTGTATACACACATACACATATATAATGAAATTAATTTAAAAAGTCATAAATTCAAGAGGGATCCTGGGACATGGGGGGGGGTGGTTAGAGAGGTGGAAAGAGGGTGGGATGATGTAAACACAGTGCTAACATATAAAATTCTAAAACAATTTTTAAAGAACTTTAAGTATTCATATATTCATTTTTTTCAGCCTTTGTATGTAAACTCCTTGTGGTACATTTTCTAATATAATACTAAGAAAACACTTTAAGAAGCATGAGATGATACAATGAGTAGCAGTAAGCATCATCACACAGGTTACCAAAATGTGTGTGTTTTTTTAAAGATTTATTTCTTTTATTTATGAGTGTACTGTAGCTGTCTTTGGGCACACGAAAAGAGGGCATTGGTCCCATTACAGATGGTTGAGAGCCACCATGTGGGTACTGGGAATTGAACTCAGGACCTCTGGAAGAGCAGTTGGTGCTCTTAACTTCTGAACCATTACTCCAGCACCCACAAATGTGTTTTAAAGCCCGCTTTCTTGGTAACTTTTCTATTACTGTGACAAAACACCATGATCAATATAATTTATAAAAGAAATGGTTAAATTGAGCTTATGGTTTCAGAGGGTTAGAATTCATGATGATGGAGCAAAGCCATGGCAGCAGGAGTAGCTGAGGGTTCACATCTTGATCCATAAGAGGCAGAGAAAGCACACTGGAAAGAGGTACAGTTTTTTGGAGCCCCAAAGCCCACCCCCAATGGCACACTTCCTCCAAGGAAGTCACACCTCCTAATCCTTCCTTGTTAAACAGTTCCATCAACTAGGGACCAAATAGTCACATTTCACTTCCTAAAGCTATAACCCTATTTAGCTATGAGAAGAACCTGAGACAGATCCTAACTGAAGTTTGACCTATGAAGTGCCCAATAAACACACTACAGAACACTTGAAATGGAGGCTACGGAGGTAGTTGCAGTGAAATGCTAGCTGTGGGAGGGATGAAACCTGAATGTGAGGTTAGCACACAAGGAGAAGGCCTGGGAACACCATTGCTAGAAAGGCAAAAACAGACTCTTAGGGCTTGCTGGCCAGCAAGCCTAGCCTAACTGTTTAGGTCTGGGGCCCAGTGAAAGATTCTGTCTTTAAAAAAGATAGATACATAAATGATAGGTAGATAGGTAGATAGGTAGATAGATAGATAGATAGATAGATAGATAGATAGATAGATAGATAGATAGAACAACAGGTGAAGTTGACAGTTGACCTCTGGCCTCTATGTTTTCACATGCTCACACTTACACATGAACCTTGGCACACATACACACACATACACACACACACCCCCCACAAAATTGTCAAAAATCATCAAAAACAACAACAACAACAAAAAACTGAGAACCTGTCATAACCGAATAGATTGACTAGACACCCAAGGAGATCTGTGGGCTCAGTAAGACAGTGAGTGCCCTGGAATGTAGAAGAAACATGGGGTTACAACTTGAAAGGGGATAACATCTGAAAGGTAAATTAATAAAATATCCAATAATAAGAAAAAACAGATAATGGAACTGGCTATTGCAGTCGAGCATTTGAGACTTTTTGTCAACAATTTAATATTACCCATATTACTGGGATTCCTTATAATTCTCAAGGACAAGGGGCCCATGGAACTTTAAAACAATATCTTCATAAAATAAAAAAGGAAGGAGGTATATCCCCATACACCACAAATTTATTTAAATCATGCTTTTTTATTTTACATTTTTTTAAAAATGTGAATGTGGACTCAATCATGCCAAGGAACTTTCTGCTAAGTGTCTATGGCAACCTACAACTAGGCATACTTATGCCTAGGTGAAAGGGAAGGATACACTTCTTGGCATATGGCATGATCCTGATCAGGTATTTAATATGGGGAAGAGGGCATACTTGTGTTTTTTTCTACCAGATGCTGAAGGAGCATGGTGGCTGCCAGAGTGATTGGTGAGACATGCTGATGCTGGGACAAAAAATGGTGCTGACCTGTGAGTTTGCTGAGTGCCCTGACAATAGTGACTGGGAAGCTGTATTGGATATACACTCCTGACCCACCTTTGCTTGCCTATATCCCAGATGGGACAATCTGCCTTGCCTCAGGTTTTTAAAACATTGTGGGACAGAGAATCAAAAAGAGAAGTTATAATGATTCTTGTATTTTTCTTAAATGTGACCAGCTATTCAGACTCAATCATGTACTGGCTTAGAAATCATTCCAATATTGGAAATAGCAGTCTTCATTTGGAAGGCTGGTTCTGAACATTTTCAGAGACATATTTGGAAGTTAGCTGCAGTTCTCTATGATGTTATGTTAGCAAGAGATAAGGACAAGTTGAGACAGGATCTGTTTTTGAAACAAGTGTTAATATATGTGTTAAGGCTCTTTTAATTGTCAAGTTAAAATTGCTTTTGTTTCTTCTACAGTATTTAATGTAAGTTGCATTGATTGTACACTTTCTAATGGTGTTAGTGTGTTGAAACTTGGCATGTCTGTTACAGGGGTCTAGCAGCCAGCTTTTGTCTTATTGCCCTGAGTATTACAGGACCTTGGTATTCTTAAAAAAGCTTGCAACTACTGGAAGAAGTGAATTAGGCTTTAAGCAGAAGCAAGAGGGTAATGAGCTTTATTATTGCTGATATAAAAGCTTTAATTACATTAATTGCTAGCAACTCTGCTTCTGCAATTGCTTTGACACAAGAAGTTAAGACAGCTACTTTTGTTAATCATTTAGCATGATTTACAATGATAGTCATTATAATTAGGGAAACGTTTAAGACACTTGCAGGGTATTTGGCATAATTCTAACACCTCTCTGGATGTTTTAACTTTGCATAGTGAGCTTATGAACTTAAAGAATGCTGCTCTACTGAGCTTTGATGCTGCAGATGATGATGATGATAAAATTATCCATGGCTTGAGGTCAGTATTTTCATTTTGGTCAAGCCTCAAGAATGGCATATATAGCTTGATCATGCTAGCCCTTTTGTCCTGGGAATACTTTTATTCCTGCCCATTGTGTTAAAGCTTGTCTTTAACAACATCAACATGTTGGTAGCCAAAGTACAAGACTTGAAACTGAAAATAACCCCAGACAGAGTTATTAATCTAACAGGCTGGCAAGCCAAGGACGGGTAAGATTCTGTACAGAGCCTTACCAACCTAAGACAGAAGTATATTGCTTTTGATAATGCATATTCCACAACAGGTAAGGAAGGCATTCTTGTCAGAGTGACCTAAGACAGACTCAGTCTTGTTTATGAAATAAAAAAGGGGGAGAGGCAGAAAGCTTTTGGGGCTGCTTGGTAGGAATCTAACATTGGCCAAGGACAAGGAAATGGGCTTCAGGCAGGAATCTGACATTAGGCTAGAACAAAGAAGTAATTTCATGCAGGAATCTAAATCTTGGGCTAGAACAAAGAAGTAGGCTTCAGGCATGAAAATGACTTTGGCCTAAGACAGGGAAGTAGGCTCAGATATTTTGGTCTTCCTGATAAGCCCTTAGAAATAGTGATCATGGGAGTAATCATAGAACTTTTTTTATTGCCTTGCTTGTTCTTTGACTATTTGTGTTTATTGTCTTGATTGTTCCTTGACTATGTGCATCTATTGTATTGCTAGTTCCTCAACCTAGAACTGAACTTAATGCTTGCATGTAATTAAAATGGTATAAGAACAAAAAAGGAGGAGGGATGGGATAGGGGATTTCTAGGGGAGGGAGAAATGGGAAAAGGGGATAACATCTGAAATGTAAATAAATAAAATATCCAATTAAAAAAAAGGAAAAATAAAAAGAAAAATCTGAACAATATATGAGCTTTAGCTAGGAACATCAATGTTGGTCCAGCCCCACACTAATGCAGTGTGTTAATGATAGGGACACTGGGTTTGGAGAATATCAGAATACTTCCTGCTATCTTGTTCAATTCTTCCCAATAATCATTAATGTCCTAAATTGAAAAGTTTGTTCTTATAATGTACCATAGACTTAAATATAGAATATAAACTGAAACCTGTGGAAGAAACATAGGATCATAAAAGACCCTTTGTTCAAAGGACGTTACATACTTATATAAATGCTATAATGTGTCGCTGTCCACTCCGACCTGCGGAAAGAAACAACAACACACGGAGTTCTTCTTCCCAACACAGTTTATTCAGGAACCCTTACATTCTTCAAAAAGCCCCCGAGCCTCTCCTCCACCGCCCTTAAATCCCTCTGCCTTCTCCAATCAGAGCCTGGCACATCGGTGCATGTGATAGAACAGTGGGTATGGCAAGATCTGATGTTGCCCTACGTAGCAGATGGCCTGCTTATGCGTAGCAGTGAGCCTACGCAATATTGCCTGTGGGCGTGGCTTCTTCAGGGGCATATGAGGAAGTCAGGTGTTAGCCTCAGGCACCATTTTGGAATGACCACCACACCCGCTTCCTACAATAATGATATTTGTTAATTGAATAATTGATGTGTTAGCAAAAAAAATGTTTAAGCTATTGTGAAATTGTCTCAAATACAGAACTTTTGCCTAGGACAAACAAAACCATAATAATCCAAAAGAGAAAGTAATAAATATAACTTCACTGAAATTAATTATTATGTTCTGGGGGGGGGAAACACTTTAAAATGCCACGCTCAGAGTATTTGAGGGTCACATAGCCAACAATTTCTTTTCCAAAACATACAAAAAAATTGTCAAAACACAATTTTAAAACTAAGAATAGGCAGACACTTGAATACACAAAGTCCTGAAAACAATATACAGAAGGAATCAGAACATTTCAGCACCCATGGCCATCAGGAAAATGCACAGTCAGTCCTCAGTGAGATGTCACTACGCAGTCAAAATAAAATCATTGTGCCATTCTCTTGTGAAATCATAGAATTGGTCTTGCTGGTTAACATGCAAAAATATGCAGCCTCCTTGGAGAACAATTCAATAGATTTTTAAATGCAAAAATGTATTTTATTTCACTAGCTCCAATCCTAAATTTTAACTTGGGAGGGAAAAAATGATGTTCACATATATGCAAATGTTTAAGAAGGTCTTATTGCAAATTGCCCAAACCAGAAAAATCTGAATATTTGTCTGTCGTATTCCAAATTAATGAGGCCTGGCTTAGGTACACCTTGAGTCAAGCTGCCAGCCCCGTCTCCATGACAGTATTCCAAGGCTTCCATCTACATGGCAGTGAGCCCAGCTCTGGGCTGTGTGGAGGTACAAATGTGAGGTGGCTTCCTCCAGACCCTGCCTGCAGTTTCAGCAGCCCAAGTTGTCACCTTAGTTTGTGCAGATTCTGACCAGTACTCCTGCCCATGTGCTGCTGTGGCCAGCACACTGTCCAACCCATGCTAGGTAGCACCACCGACAGCCACAGCCTAGATAACAGAAGTGGATGTCAATTTATAGACTGTTTTCCAAAAGCCATGCCTCTTGCCATGTGTATTACACGCCCATGCTAATGACAGTATTTTTAGGGCATGGCCATCTGCGTAGGGCAGGAGTCTCCTGAAGGATTCTCTGGGTGATGAGGATTTGGGGGTGATTAAGTCTGGACGTCAATCTATTGGGTTTTCGACTTTCAGTCTGACTCTCCAGAGATATTAGAGAATTGGGTTTGCAATTCAAATTCATTTGTTTAACAAAGTCAAATCATTTGAGAGCAAAGTAAGGTTTTGACGGACCCTGAACTGCACTCAACTCACTGTGCACCACTGGCTGCTTGGCGGAGTGACAACTGAGCACCAGAGCAGGTGTGTTTAAAGAATTGCTAGGCAACCGCTAATCTTTACCCAATCCCAAACCACAGAGCTTCTCAGTTGGGATTCCTTGGCAGCTGCACGCGCTCCGGCTGTTGGCTTCTTCAGCAGCAACTATCGATCAATTGTTGAGGATCAGGTCACGGGTGGGACACTAAAGACAGAGTGAATGGGCCACTGGGTCCAACAACTTCTGCTATGTCCAAAGTGGCTGGCTTGTCTTCCAAGAAGAGCCGGTGGCTCTTACAATCCTTGCGTGACCAGCAGCGGCACTCCCTGGGCACTGGGTTTGAGAGTGCCAATATCCTTCTCTCACCCAAGTACCACCTCAAAGACAAGGATCTGAGAAAGATCCACAAGGCTGCGTGTGTCGGGGATGCAGCCAGAGTACAGCAGCTCCTGCTTTGGAAATGCAGTGTGAACGACAAAGACAAGAAAAAGAGGTGGCAGGGCCCAGGGGAGGGAGGCTGTGAAGAAGGCAGGGCTTGTGTGGAAGAAAACCTCCAGACTTAAGTCTCAAGTGGAAAATACATCTTCATTTTATAGAGAAGCCAAGGAAAACACTTAACTATTATTAATCATATTTATGCCATGGGTAGCATCCAGGGGGCGCCATGCTAGCGAAAACACTCTATTCCACGCTCTGGATTTATATCTGGTAAAGTACAGGTTTGGGAAGCTACAACGCAATATGAACATAGGAAAAATATTTAGTGACCTGAGAAGACTAGGGATTTTTATGTACTCTACCATACTTGAAATATCTTTAGGAAATAATGAGCATACATACAATTTTCTCTCATCATCATTTAAAGCGCTATGTGTTTAAAAATAACCCACGGAACACCTTTTACAAATAAACCTCGGTGCATGCACAGGACAGAGAGAGGTGGGAGTTTCAGCAAAGGGTGGAGGCTGCCATGAAATATGTACTTGGGTGAGAACAATGTCACTTTGGAAGATCACACATACACACAACAGACATGCAAACACCTGCCCTTGAACCAGCCAAAGCAGTGGCAACTTGTTATAAAAATTATTTTCGTGAATTTGAAACGTACACACAACATTTAGTTTGCATTACTTTGCTACAGCTCCCGTTCTTGGGGCGATCAGCTCTTCTTCTGTTTGCTCATAGCTTAGTTTTATAAACCAGAAGATAAATCTGTATTAATTCTGTATTTTGGCTTTAACAAAGTCTTGTTGTAGGAACTAGTTGGTTCTGAAAGACATTACCCACACACTTGTTCTTTCCTGCTTATCTTGACTTTTTTCAGGTCATGCTATATAATTTCCTAAAAGGACATCCCTCCCATTTTCACAGGACTGCCCTCCACATCGCCTGTGCTTACGGCCACCCAAAGGTGGTGATGGCCCTGATAGAAGGAAACTGTGAGATCGATGCCACAGACAGTGAGGAGTGCACAAGTCTGGTGAAGGTACTCAGCAGCTAAGGATTTGGGCATGGGATAGCCTCGATACTTCACAACATACTAGAAACGAGAAGGAATCTGTATCACCTTGAAATAAATAGATGGTGAGACCTGTGGGATGTTTATCCTGAATTCTTTGAATTTATGACCTGTCTCTTGGTGCGATTCCAACAGGCTATACAATGTCAGGAAGAGGAATGTGCTACCATTCTGCTGCAGAATGGTGCTGACCCAAACATCGTGGATGCCCAGGGCAACAGCGCTCTCCACTATGCTGTCTATCATAAGAATACATCACTGGCTGCAAAACTGCTTGACCATGAAGTGAATATTGAAGCGACAAATAAGGTAGAGACCACACATCAGAAGGGTGTTAACCAACCAACCATAGTTGCAAAGTGTGTGGAGAACCCTGGTCTACAGAGGAGCACACACAGGCACTGCCTTCTCTCCTCAGAAGCTCATGTACACCTGGGATGATTCCAACCCCCACCTCACCCCACTCCCCAAACAAGGTCTCACTTTAAAGCTTACTAGCCTGGAACTCACTGAGTAGACCAGGTTGGCCTTAAACTTAGAAAGATAGAAACAGAGACAGACAGAGAGATAGAGAAGGGGGAGAGGCAGGAGAAGGAAGGGGAAGGGAGAGGGGGAGTGACAGGGAGACAGAGGGAGAGGAAAACACAAAGAGACACACAGAGAGAAAGAGACAGCGAAAAAGAAAGATCCACTGTCTTACCTCCTGAGTTCTGTAACGAAGGACATGTACCACCACACCCAGTCTCCATCATTTCTGTTTAAGTACTGATACTTTGAAAGAAGCATCAGAGGGTGCAGCTCCTTTTAGGCATCCATGGTACATATTTGTGAAAGCACTGAATGTGTTAAAGGTAGACCTAACTTTTCTGACCTTGCAGACCAACACAGGAAAGCATCGTTTGCCTTGCAAATAGGCTTTATCTTAAAACTCAAAGCTAAGGCATTGGACAAGAAGAAATCTTATAGTTGGTGACCACTTGTAGCAAAGAGAGTTCTCTCCGACTACTAAGGCTGGAAAGGACACATTGGAGTGGGAACAGATCAGAGATACGTTTAGCAGGCCAGTTTAGAAACTAAGCAAAAGACCAACTTGGTTTTATTTTCTTTCTTCTTTCTCTTTGTGTTTGAATTTTCCTCAACTGGGTCAAAGTAGTGTTTAATGTGAGCACCTCAGTTTGGGAAATTCATGGAGTCCTAACTAGGTGTGGAAATCACCATGATGATGCTGAAGAAGCCAGGTTGATGACTTAGTGATGATTAACTGGGAAGCCAGAGTGAAAAACGAGTATTTCCCTGATCTTAGGTGTTTCTGGCATAAGACTGGAATAAGACTGTAAATTCTCTAATCTACAATATCTTGCCAGAGTTTATAAAACAAAGTCAGGGTGCACTTTAAATTAACCAATCTCTGGCTGACCCCTACCAAGGGAAGCTGAATGTAGTTTCTAGTGAATTTTTTTCTGGTTTTTGTTTTTGTTTTTGTTTCTCTCCTTTGAGACAAAACCCCAAACCAGGAAGGAAAAGGCCTTGTTTGACTGTTTTGCATCCATGCAGAGAACATGGCTTCTTGCACACATGTGCTCCAGGTTGCAAATGACCCAACTCAATATTCATTTATGTCATTTGCCCTACTTCTCAAAGCATTTCGACTTACGATGTTTGTTTTATACAATGTTTTGATAGATATTCCAGAGTTTTCTAAACAACCAACTTATAAGAACATCATCATTATTTTATATTAGTCTCTTAGAAGTGGAATTGAGTTTTAGAATTTGAAGGATTACACATGAAAAACACCTGTTAGATATGGTCTCAGATTTGTCATTATAAGAATAAAATCTGCATTGATGTGTGCACATATGTGTGTGCACATGTAAAGGCTACAGCTTGCCCATTTATTGCTTTCTTATTTTTTTTGACTGACTGGCCAAT
This sequence comes from Grammomys surdaster, assembly GCF_004785775.1. Taxonomy (NCBI): domain Eukaryota; kingdom Metazoa; phylum Chordata; class Mammalia; order Rodentia; family Muridae; genus Grammomys; species Grammomys surdaster. The sequence goes on from NW_021604600.1 coordinate 1,625,908, forward strand.
GAGGCCCTGAAATCCTTGTGTCTCTCCCTCCCAGTGCTGGGATTTCAGTTACATACTACCACATCTGGCTTTTATTTGAGCACAGAGGCTCTGGACTCAGGTCCTCAAGCTTAAACAGCAAGCACTTTATCCACTGAACCATCTCCCCTTGCACAGAGCTTTCTAATACCTAAGATAAAAATATTTTTATCAGACAATAAAAAAAAACTCACAAACCACATAGTCATAACCAAGATTCATTTGAAGCCTGCTTCTTTTAGCTTAGAAGCCACTTCCTTTTCCCCTGGGAGAAGGAGTGCGTGATGGGTTTTCATCTGGGATTCTGATGCCATAAAAGAAGAGAAGCAAGCAAGACTCCTCAGCAACCAGGAGTAAATTCCTGTACCATTAGAAAGTTCTCCACAATTTATCCTGAGACTATAGTTCCTCTAATGCCAATTTCACTTCCTAACAATATTGTCAACTAGGGACAGAGCAAGGATGAAAAGATGTTTTAGGAGATGGAGAGATGGCTCAGCAGATAAGATCACTGGCTGCTCTTTCAATGAGCCCAGGTTCAATTCCCAGCACCCACATGACAGCTCATAACTGAATGTAACTCCAGTTCCAGGGGATCTGGCACCCTTACAATGACATACATACAGGCAAAACACCAATTAGCATAAAATAAAAATAAATAAGCCATTAAAAATAAAAAAGTTCTGCTCCCATGAAGACACCATATCCTGACTCATCCTAGAGGAACCACTGCACTCAGAGCAGCTGGTAAGAACCCTCCTCCACAACCTGAAGCCCCAGAGCTGCAGCTGGGAGCCTGGCTCACTCAGGACCCATCACCCACCAAAACCCCACCCTCCCAAATAGGATGAGAAGTACCTAAAGATATGTTCAACATCTTTAGTCATCAGGGAAATGCAAATCAAAACAACCCTGAGATTCTACCTCACACCAGTAAGAATGGCTAAGATCAAAAACTCAGGTGACAGCAGATGCTGACAAGGATGTGGAGAAACAGGAACACTCCTTTATTGTTGGTGGGATTGCAAGCTGGTACAACCACTCTGGAAATCAGTCTGGCGGTTCCTCAAAAAATTGGACATAGTATTACCTGAGGAACTAGCTATACCACTCCTGGGCATATATCCAAAAGATGCTCCAACATATAACAAGGACACATGCTTCACTATGTTCATAGCAGCCTTATTTATAATAGCCAGAAGCTAGAAAGAACCCAGATTTCCTTCAACAGAAGAATGGATACAGAAAATGTGGTACATTTACACAATGGAGTATTACTCAGCTATTAAAAACAATGAATTCGTGAAATTCTTAGGCAAATGGATGGAACTAGAAAATATCATCCTGAGTGAGGTAAGCCAGTCACAAAAGAACACACATGGTATGCACTCACTGATAAGTGGCTATTAGCCTAAAAGCTTGCAATACTCAAGATACAACTCACAGACCACATGAAGCTTGTGAAGAAGGAAGACCAAAGTGTGGGTGCTTCGGTCCTTCTTAAGAGTAGCAAAATACTCACGGGAGAAAATATGGAGACAAAATATGGAGACAATACGGTATAGCAGAGACTAAAGGAGGAGCCATCCAGAGACTGACCCACCTGGGGATTCATCCCATGTATAGTCACCAAATGCAGACACTGTTGTGGATGCCAGGAAGTGCATGCTAACAGGAGCCTGATATAGCTGTCTCCTTAGAGGTCTGCCAGAGCCTGAAATATACAGAGACAGATGCTCACATCATGTGGTTCCCAGTGGAAGAGTTAGAGAAAAGACTGAAGGAGCTGAAGGGGTTTTCGGCCCCATGGGGAGAGCAACAATACCAACCAACCAGAGCTCCCAGGGTCTAAACCACCAGCCTGAGAGCACACAAAGAGGAACCCATGGCTCCAGCTGTATGTGTAGTGGAGGATGGCCTTGTCAGGCATTGGTGTGAGAGGAGGCCCTTGGTCCCATGAAGGTGGGATGCCCCAGTGTAGGAGAATTCAAGGGTGGGGAGGTAGGAGTGGGTGAGTTGGTGAGTGCACACCCTCATAGCAGCAGGAGGAGGGGGGGTGGGATAGGGGGTTTCTGGGGGAGGAAATAGGAAAAGGGGTTAACATCTGAAATTAGAAAAGTTACTTTTACAAGATTTTTTTAAATACTAGTTGTAAATACACAGTTATATATTCAAAGGAATCATAGACCTTTCTGTGTGACACAGCATCTCTGGAGAAGTAAATATTCTTTGGAGAGTAAATTTAGAAGCCCTGTTATGGAGATGGTGGCAGAGCCCACTAACTCAATCAAACATGTACAATTTTACTACTATGGTTTAGAACCTGCAGCCACTGATATAAAACAAAAAGCTAGTGTGCATGAGAGCCATCCTGTGACTCCAAACTGCTGTGGCAAGCACCATAATAGAAACTAATACTCCTGCACTCATGACTGTGGGCATTTAGAAAGGACTGGAGCTCCCATGGTACCTGGGGACACAGGGATTATGTTTTTCTGTGTACTTGTGTTTGTGTCCAGGGAGCTTTTCTACAGTTTTTCAATTCAACTGACAAATGTGTGCTTTTTTTTTTTTGCGAGTTTTAAGTGGTTTTTGTTATTTTACAGGGTGGTTTCACACCACTTTTGCTGGCTGTCAGTGAAAACAAACTGAATATAGCAAAATTCTTATTAATGAAGAATGCTAATATACATGCGGTTGATAACCAGAAAAGGTATTATAATTTTTTACATCTTAGTGGTGGTATAATGTGGTAACAAGTACTCAGAAATATTGAATTAGCTGGGTAGTGGTAGCATACACCTTAAGTTCCAGCCCTCCAGAAGCAGAGACAGGTAGATCTCTGAGTTTGAGATTAGCCTGGTCTACAGAGGGAGATCCAGGACAACCAGGGCTATACAGAGAAACTCTCAAGAAAAGAAAGAGAGAGAGGAAGAGGGAGAAGGAGAGATGGAGAGGGAAAGGGGGAGGGAAAGAGGGAAAGGGAAAGAGACAGAGAGAAAAGAAAGAAATATTGAACTAACAAGAAATAGAACAACTTACAATAATTGAGATATAGTGGGAACTCAACACACTCATCAAAACTGTGTAGAAAGGAAATTATTGAGAGAAGGCAACACAAAGAACTGTGTATATTATAGCACATGGGTATCGGCTTGTATGTGCACTGATGTTTGTAAAGTAGCTCTGCTGGCCATTCAATCTTATAGCAGCTGAAGGGATTCTGTAAGTTTTATTTTAGTTTAATAATGTACTGACCCAGTTCATTTTTCTGCCTCAATATTGAACTTCTTAAACTTTTTGTAGCATTTTAACCTCTGGTTTTTATACACTTGGTTTCTAAAAAGCTATAGCAAGAGATACGGGAGTTAAGATTGATTTGTCTTTGGAATGACTCCTTCAAGAAACTGTAAAAATGCTCTTTGAAGAATACGCAGTCATATTATCCCTAAATGACTATTAATTATTAGTTCTAGATAGGACTCATATTTCTTCTTTTATTTTTATTTTTTTAAGATTTATTTATTTATTTCATGTATGTGAGCACACTGTTACTGACTTCAGACACATCAGAAGAGGGCATTGGATGGTTGTGAACCACTGTGTGGTTGCTGGGAATTGAACTCAGGACCTCTGGAAGAGAAGCCAGTGCTCTTAATTCCTGAGCCATCTCTCCAGCCCTCTTTTACTATTTATTATTATTATTATTATTATTATTATTATTAACACAATTGGGTTTTTTGTTTGGGGTCGGCATTTGGTATAGGGAAGAAGATGAGCTGTGTTTGAATAAACCTGTAATGAAGATGAAGAGGTGGTATAAAGATAAAGGAGATTGGATTTAGAGTCGCATAAAACTGGATTACATCATCCTGGCTTCCCCATTTGCCATGTTTGTGACTTTAGGAAGATTATTTACTATTAAACACATGTCCCTCTGTGAAAAGCAGGGTCATTGAACTTAACATTGTGGGTGGAGGTTCTGTATGTAACATTTAGTTGAGTGCCTGTGAACGTCTGCAGCTGAAATCACTGTCACTACAGCAGTCATTGCTGTCTTAACTGTTGTTCTTTTGAGACAGGGTCTCATTATGTAGCCCAGGTGACCTGGACCACACTTTGTGGCCTAAGATTATCTTGAAATCACAGTCAATCCTTCTACCTTGGCCCACTTAGTGCTTGAATGACACGAGTGTACCACACCACTCATGGGCTCAGATGACAAGTGAGTACCACACCACTCATGGATAATACACTTTGAAAATAGCTTTTTCTCATCTGCCCATTAGCTTCCTGAATTGTAATTGTAATCAGGAAATCCAGAGAGATTTTGCTTGTTGGTTTGCTTTCGTTGTTGGTTTTGGGGACAGTCTTGCTGTGTATGCCAGGTTTGCCTAGAACTCCTTATGTAGTCCAAACTAGACCCAAACTCAGAATCCCTCAGTCTCAGCCACCTGAGAACTGTGATCCCAGGCATGTGGCCTCACAGCTGATGGGAGTTCATTTAAATTTTACCAATTCCAGACACATGACCTTGGTGTGGTTTCTTTTCACCATAGGGCTTTAAGTTAGCATCTAGGGTGAGTTGTCACAATGGGGAGGAGGCTTAGGACTTTTTTTCCTCTTAAAAGTCTCAAGATCTTGAGATGCTTGTCTGTTACCTTGGCGATAGCTTATTCTACTCGAACACTACCACAGACACTAAACACTACTCAGACACTAAACAGGCCAAATATAGCAAACTGGTTTTTAATTTTGTTAAAGTACTAAGGGCGGTGTTATCTCTCTGCTTTTTCAGAACAGCCCTCATGCATGCTGTAAGTCATGACTCAACAAACCTAGTCAGATTTGTTCTTCAGCAAGGTGTAGACCTCTTTTTGAAAGATGCCTTTGGATTGACTGCAATTGATTATGCTGCTGATTTTAAATATAATACGTAAGTGCTTACCTTAAATGCTAGTTACTATTAAACTGAGTAAATACTCAATAGTCTGAACTTTATCTACACTGTAGCTGTCTTCATGCACACCAGAAGAAGGTATCAGATCCCGTTACAGATGGTTGTGAGCCACCATGAGGTTGCTGGGAATTGAACTCATGATCTCCAGAAGAGCAGGCAATGCTCTTAACCCCTGAGCCACCTCTCCAACCCCTCAAAATAATTATAATAGTAAATCTAACACATCAGGGAGAACGTCTTACTTCTGTTCAGGTGGTTTTAAAACAGCAAGGAGTTAGTCTACATTCATCACCAGATATCAAGCAAGGGCAACCCTGGAGATACCAATGGATGACAGATTCATAATCTTGGACCTTTGGTGTTGGTTTTCTTTTTCTTTTACTTTCTTTTTCTTTTTCTTTTTCTCTTTCTTTTTTCTTTTCTTTTTCTTGTTCTATGTGGTGGTACTGGGAATTGAACCCAGAGCCCCATACATGTTTGCCAAGCTCTATCCCTGAGCTTCACCCCCATCCTCTATCTTGGGACTTTTAAGATCTTTATTCTTGGGAATCCCAGCACTGTTCATCCCAAGTATCTCCCCTATAGCACAGGGTAGAAATAGTGCCATGTCTATGATTCTTCTAATGATCTATTTTAGTCTAAAAATGTCTAGTTTAGCATAGAAGTGATTTTTCTACCTGAATCCGTCCTCCATACCTGCCTGCTTAAATGTCCCCAGAAGCTAGAGGTTTGTTCAAGTTAGATGGAGACAAGGGGAAAGGAGACTTTGTTTCTGTTGATTCTCTTGCTTCAGGGCTGCCATGAAAGCTGGCATTGAAGGCCAGGAAGACAAGCAGCTGCCAGCTTGTCCCTGCTGATCCAGTCTTGGGTCTTCTGACAGCGCACACTTAGCTGTAAAGGCTTGAGGGCTTACACCCTGATGCTTTATGGGATAAGCATATGCTGTGATGTGCAACACTGTGAAGAATTTAGCAGACTTAGAAGATGATGTTTGCACCAGTATTAAGATAGTAACTTTACTCATCACTTTTATAAAGCAATATGAAAATCCTTCTCGAATATAAAGAAAAGAGGTATGAGGAGTCTGAAAGAGCCGACCTAGGTAAGAATTACTCCTTGTGTGGCTGCCCTAGATTTACTAGAATATTTTGATAACAGCAGGTTTAAAAAAATCGATACATAAAATGTTTTCTGTTGGACTATTTCATTATTGGCAGTGTAGAACTTACATATTTTTAAGAAATTACTTATAGAATATTCCCATCCTGAAAGAATATTATTTGAAGAAAGGTCTATTTAGTTATTCTGGAAACTAAAATTCTGTGTGTATTTCTATAAGTAGTAAAAAAAAAAACGATTTATAAATTACTAAGTCGCTTAGTTCCTCAGCATATCCAGTGCAGCAATTGCATTTATAAAAATAGACTTTTCTAACTTTTGAAATAGCTAGATTGTAATTACTAAGTGAATGTTATGAAATATTTTATTATCAACTATTTTCTTGCTTAAATGTTCAATTTTGAATTTCCCTTCCTGATTTCTTTTGTGGCCCACAGATCCTTCAAAGGTGTGTTGTTTAATTTGTGCGCTGGTATGGTCCCTCTAGTTTCCCTTGCTATTGACTTTATTCCATTATGATCTGATAAGACATAAATATTTTAAATTTTTTGTATTTGTGAAACTTGCTTTATGGCCTCAAGTGAGATTTATTTCAAAGAAAGTTTCATAAGGTGATGTTTTTCATAGCTGTTGGATGGAATAGTTTGTGTTCTTTGATCTATGATACAAGTTAACACAGAGGCTGTTTTTCTGGCTTTTGTCTAGACAACCTATTGATAATAATAAGGTATTGAAGTTGACCATATGATAGGGTCATATTTATCTGTCTCTTCATGTTCAGTAATGGTTACTTTGTGAAATTTGATATACCAATGTTTGAAACATACAAATTTACTATCATTATATCTTCTTGGTATAATATTCCTTTTATTCATACTTAGCAATCTTTTTTTAAGAATTATTTATTTATTTTATGTATATGAGTACACTGTCGCTGGCTTCAGACACACCAGAATAGGGCATCAGATCCCATTACAGATGGTTGTGAGCCACCCACCATGTGGTTGCTGGGAATTGAACTCAGGATCTCTGGAAGAGCAGTCAGTGCTCTTAACCACTGAGACATCTCTCTGGCCCAAAATGTAGTAATCTTTATCTGCCATGATTAGTTAAGAGCATAGAATCTATTAATCAAACACAGGTATGCCTACTTGTGCTTGGTGCTGTGTTCCATTTGCATAGAACATTGTCTTCTATCCTCTCATCTCAGTCTCTGTGTATCCATCCCAGTTAAATGTGTTTGTTGAAGACAGCAGTTGGATTCTGTGTTTCAATCAATCTACTAATCACCATCTTTTGGATGGTCTACTTGAGACATTTGTAGTTATTACTGGGAAGTATTTGTGGATTCGTATTTTTAAAAAAGCCCTCTGGCTCAGGTACTGTTCGTATACTTCTTTTTCGTTTATTCATCCTACTTATCCATCCTAGAGATTTGGTGATTTTTTTGAGTTCAATATATTTGATTCTTCTCTAGGTCTTATTTACCTATTACTCCACACATGGAGTTTACTCTTCCTGGGAGGTCATGTGTACGATTATCTTACTTTTCATGCTCTTGCAGGATTCCTTTAAGAATTTTCTGCAATGCTGGTTTAGTGCCCAAGAGTTGTTGAATTTTCAGATGTATTGAAAGTCTCCATCTATTTTGAAAATTAACTTTGCTGCATACGATTACTTAGTTGATACCTGCTGTCAGGTCTGGAATTGTATCATTCCCTACTTCTCTGGATTTTAGGGTTTTTCCTGAGAAATCTGGTGTCACTGGAATGAATTTACCTTAGTAAGTGAGTCAGTATTTTCCTCTTGTAGTTTTTGATGTCAAGATCAAAAGCTGGATTCTTAATGCTTCAACTATAATACAAGGAGGACAGATTTTCTTTCTGCTCACAACTGTCTGAGCTTATAAATGCTGCTTGTATTTTTGTGCCATATCTTGCCCTAGATTTTAGAATTTTTCTGCTAAAATTTTATTAAACAGTTTTCTACTTCTTAGTTTTCATCCCAGTTTCTACTCCACAAATTCTTAGGCTTGGTTTGTTGATCATATCCCAGATTTCTTTATATGATGGCCACAATTATCTTGTCTTTGTTGCTACCAGAATGAACTATTTCCCCGCTCTGTTAAAGCACTTATATTATTGTTCTGCTTGAGCTGGTTGTGGGTGATGTTTTCCTCTGTGGTTTTTATTTGGTTGGAAGAAACTTTCGTTTCTAACAGTTCTGGGTTCTTTTTCCAATAATATGTCATTTTTCTTGCTGGGTTCTTCATCCATGTTGTGAGGTTTCTTATTCAGGACCTGAACTGATCTCCTTACCTTAGTTATCCGCTTATCTGATCCTCTTTGGCATTGTCCATCACTGTTTACTTCTAGTCCTTTGACTCAGGCAGTTCAATCACGATAGTGATTTTATTTTGGTTATTGAGAAACCTATGGAGATGTTGTCTTGTTTCATTTTTTTCATATTTATCTGCTGCTGTGCCCTGATTTATGCATATGTTGGGACAGGTACATTTTCTTTTGTTCACTCTTTGTTTTATATAGATGTGTGTGTGTGTGTGTGTGTGTGTGTGTGTGTGTGTGTGTGTGTGTAATTTATCGTGCATATTATGCATAGTATAAATATATATAATTTTACTTATATATAAAATAGAGAGCGTGTATGTATAGACACATACACATGTATTCTGTGTCTTTTTACTTGGTAGTCTTACCTTCAGTTTATACCTTCCTTCATTTGTAAAGGATAAAGCAGAAAATAGCAACGAAAACAATGATTTGGGAGTGCTAGGGATTGAACCCAGAGATTCCCCCATGCTAGCCAAGTGCCCTACCACCGAGCCATTCTTCTCGCTCTGACCATTACACTTTCAGACAAATTTTAGGTTCACAGCAAAGCTGAAGCGCAAGTTCATGGCTTCTGGTTACACACATGCATAGTAGGACACTTCTTATTCTTCTCTGAAGTAGTGCACTTACTAGTTTATTACTCTGCAACAACCCCCCATTATCATCTAATGGAACTGTGTTAAGGTTCATCCTTGGCTTTGTTCATCCTAAGGACTTAGGCAAACATATACCACAGGTATTTACCAGTCAAGTATCACATACAGAGCGCTCTCACTAGTCTTAAAGGTGCATGTATTCCACTCCAGCCCTCTACATCTAGTTCCAGAAATAAATTTGTTATCACATATTAGTTATAAATAGTGACAGCCTTCACAAAGACATCTTTATATATCATATGCTTTGACTGTATGTACCTCCATCCTCCCCTCCACCCATTATTCCTATTCATTTTCCCACCCAGACTCATTTCCACATTTATGTCCACAGCCATTTTCCTGCGGCTGATATAATTCCATGATTTGTAGCTGAATCAAATCCCTCTGATTTGTATGCATCACAGTTTCTTTATTCTGACCCTATAGCTTGGCTACTGTGAGTATGCAAATATCCCTGTGGTATGTTGTTTTGGAGCCCTTTATGTATACACCCAGGAGCAGAGGTGTGCTTTTTTATCCAGAGTGATGCTATGGTCCATTATAAACATCACATATCCATTTTCATGCTTAAGTCTTTGATTCCAGTACTCAAAAGGTAGAGGCAGGAAGATCTCTGTGAGTTCCAGGTCCAGCCAGGGCTACAAGTGAGATCCCAACTTAAAAGCAAAAAGATCTGGGCGGTGGTGGCACACGCCTTTAATCCCAGCACTTGGGAGGCAGAGGCAGGCGGATTTCTGAGTTCGAGGCCAGCCTGGTCTACAGAGTGAGTTCCAGGACAGCCAGAACTACACAGAGAAACCCTGTCTCGAAAAACCAAAAAAAAAGAAAGAAAGAAAGAAAGAAAGAAAGAAAGAAAGAAAGAAAGAAAGAAAGAAAG
>NW_021604600.1:1635898-1639445 GCF_004785775.1 Grammomys surdaster
AAGAAAGAAAGAAAGAAAGAAAGAAAGAAAGAAAGAAAGAAAGAAAGGAAGGAAGGAAGAAAGGAAGAAAGAAAAAGAAAAGAAAAAAGAAAAGAAAAGACAGAAAAGGAAGGAAGGGAGGGAGGAAGGAAGGAAAAGAAAAAAGAAAAAACAATTTAACTCTATGCTTTAGCTAGTCTTTCATTGCTGTGAAGAGATACCAGGATGGCAGCAACCCTTATGAAGGATAGGAATGTCCCTATGCCCTTAGTTTATAAAAGCCACTCTAGTTGGACAGTGTTGGTTTATGAGAGGGATTCTGTTAACTATACGACGGTTGGTCAGTGGAATGATGGTATCATGGCCATTACACATCACAGTTTACTTTTACAAATTGAAATTTCACAAATGCCACCTTTCTTCCTCGCATTTGGTAAGTACAAAAGAGGAAGCAAGAGTTCTCTGTGCGTTCATGGCATGTAAGTAGTAGTAATGTTCATTTTAGAGTACTCTTCAGGTTTGGTCTCAAGGGAATATTTCTAATAAAATACCAGTGTCTTATACTTCTAATGTTTCCATTGCCTTCTTGAAGATTGTAAATACATTCTAATTTTGTTTTTAATAGTTGAAAAAAGCTCCGAGGATGACTCTTCTGAAAGGTACAGTTTTATACATTCTTAAACACTTGACAATTGATTAGAGAACAGAAAAGAAAACAGTTTTTTGGACCTTTTACTCTGGCATGGACACATTGTTGGTTGTAATCTATTATATACCAGTTAGGTAACTGTCATGCATAAAGACTGAGTAATTTGCTTGTGATCTCGTAATTGACATGTAGGTGGCCCAGATTTCTTCCCTGTGATTTCTCTTGCCCCTATGCATACGGAATAATGAGGGTTGTATAGTATTGGGCCAGAGATACATGTCCATATCAGTTCAGTTCAAACTACAAAATTCAATCATAAAGTGACTGGCTTGGAATTTTCCTGACCATCCTTAGTCCAAGGATGTCCCAGTTTTTGACAAGAGCAATGGTACCAAGGCCTTGTTTTTTGTTGGCTTGGCTTTGGAATATCAGTGTTGTGTGTAGGGGAAGATAAATGCTCAGACTGAATACAAAAAGTCAAAATGAAACCACAATAGAAATAAAGTTAAAGAAGGCAGAAACTGTCTACATTAGGAAGTATGAAAATATTAGATTCTTCTGCATGGCTTACAGCTGGCTTTTTATTATGAATAGCTAACATGTTGTCTTTGAATGCATTGCACATGTTATGTGTGTCTGTCTATGTGTATATGTTTGTATGAAAGCAGGCATACCACAGCACATGTGTGTAGGTCAGAGAACAACTGTGTCAGTCTTCATTGTGAGCATTATGCCTTCACTTCACCTCCTACCTTATTTAAAACAGAATCTCACAGCCTCTGGAAGTTGTCCTGTCTTCTCCCTCATGCCATAGGAGTTCTGGGATTGCAGACAGACACCACTGCATCTTGGGTTTTGTAGATTTTAGGCACCCAAACTCAGGCCCCCATGCTTGCCTGGCAAGCACAAGACCCATGTCCCATGAACAGTTCTACTTTCTCGAATTCTCTGGCTCAGTGCTTGGTGTGTCCTTGACTTTTCTTTTATGTTCTCTGGGACTCTCCCTTGTCAGTGATCAAAATACATTTGACACCTCACTCACCCTAAGCTTCTCCCAGCCCCCATACCTCTCAAATTCATGTGCTCTTCTTCTTCTTTAAATATATGTAGCCTACTGAGTCCAGTTAGTGTTGCCTATGTGCACCCAGCAAGAGTCTGACCACAGGAGAATATGCTTCATGCCAGTGGCCAGATCTTTGAAGAAAACTGTCCTTCATCCCCTCAGCAGCCATAGCTCCTCAACTAGAGATGGAGCTGTCTTTGCCCTTCCCACAGCCATGCTACAATGTTGTCTACATTGGTTTATACAAGTTTCAGGAAGAATTTAATGTAGTCTTTTCATTAATTATAATTTCTGGCTATGTAAATAATGTGAGTAGTTGGCTGGGTGTGGTGGCACACACCTTTAATCTGAGCCCTTGGGAGATAGAAGCTCTGTGAGTTTGAGGCAAACTGATCTATATATTGAATTTCAGGAGAGCCAGGGCTGCATAGCAAGACTATCTCAATAATAATATTAATATAAACAATTATATTTTTTGGTCCAGTAGGTAAAAAACCCTCACACATGCCAAGCAACACTCTATACTTAGGCTCAAACTTGATCCACACAAGATTCTCCTTTCTTACTTAATTTTAACTTTTTGATAATCTCAAGCATGAGTACACTGTATTACATCATTTCTCCCCCACCTCCAACTCCACTCGTGGTCTACCACTCCGTTGCTAATTCATAACCTCTTCCCTCCCCTGACCTCCCCCTCTCTCTCTTTCACGTACACACACACACAACAAGATCCCAAATATAAGCAAAATTGTACAGATGAAAGATATTTAAATTGTAGAGAATTGTCCCTTTGTTAGTGACAGGGGACCCAGCACTTTGCACACACTGGGCAAGTCAAAATAGGGAGTTACCCGTGCACATAAGCTTCCTGGATGCTAGGAATAACGGGCATGCTTCACCAAGCCTTACCTAAACGCTAATTTTCCAAAACTTTCTTTTAGGAAGAAATGTTCTTTTGGTCTACAGAGTTGGTTGTAACAGATGACCACTTTAAAAAAAAAAAAGTTTAAAATGCTGGCTAGCACAGTATCACAGAAATAAGCTGATACATAACCAAATTGAACATCTTTTTTTTTAAGTTGAAGCTATCCTACCTCCCTTTTAAACGCAGACATCAAGTGTGGTTTACATGGCTTATGTTTACAGTTTAGAGACGTACTAAAAGTATCCATCTTCCTAAACACATAAGCTTCTCCTGAGTCAAATCTTCAAATCCAAGACATAGCATATTGCTCTGATCTGTTCCTAAATCTTCTGGATGCTCCAGGTATGGTAAGTTCCAAATAAAGGTGTTGACACTGACCCTCCCCTGGCTTTTCCCTGTATCTTTATTAATCTATTCTGCCATCTACTTTCCCCATCCTAGGATATGACAATGAGGGGCGGGGAAGAATTCAAACATTGAAGCAGGGGAAATCTTACACCACCAATCAAGGCACTCACCAGTGTCTTCATATTATCCACAGGCTTTTGTGCCTTACTCAGGGGGTTCATGAACATAACAAACACCAGCCCAATGAGGCTCAGTAAACATCTTGGAAAAAGGAAAAGAAAGTATGTAAGAGCCAGAAGGTGGAGAGGGAGAACCTAGAATGTTGTCCTCAGGACATGTGCGGCTGTTGCACACATGAACCCATGCACCTGTGGCTACCTGTCCAAGACCTGCCCAAGATCCAGCCAATTAGAAGCTCCAGCAAGGAATGAGTGTTAGACGTCCACCCACAGCTTAGAACAGACAACACCAGACCAAATGGTTGGTGGTGGTGGGGAAGGTGTTATTCAGGAGATAGGGCAAAGGTGGGGGGGAGAAGAAGAAGAAGAAGAAGAAGAAGAAGAAGAAGAAGAAGAAGAAG
>NW_021604600.1:1639455-1642908 GCF_004785775.1 Grammomys surdaster
AGAAGAAGAAGAAGAAGAAGAAGAAGAAGAAGAAGAAGAAGAAGAAGGAAGAAGAGAGGAGAGGTGAGAGGAAGAAGAGAGAGGAAAAAGAGAAGTAGAGGCCGGCCATGACCACATGGAGAGAGGGGGAAGGGATAGGGGAGGGGCGAGGAGACAGAGAGAAGCTAGAGGCAAGAGAGCAAGAGAGAGAGGAGGAGGCAAGCAGCCCCTTTTATAGTAGGCAGTCTTACCTCAGTGTTGCCAGATAACTGTGGAGGTGGAGTTTAGACAGAATACTAACATTCCCCCATTTTGGTTTAATTAAAAAAGAAAAATTAGAAAGAGGTGATGGCAAAGCAGGGATAGGGTCGTAGTGATATCTGGTTACTTCCTGCTGACATTGGGGGTGACGTGTCTTTAGGAGGAACCTAGAAGAATGGGTATGGAGGATGTTTGTCCAGTCTTAGGAGAGTTGGCTGTTTCCTGCTGTCCAGGCTCCATAGACTGAGCCATCTGAGGATAGGTCAGAAGGAACAGGTCCAGTAGAAGCAGCTGTGTGTGTGACAAGAGATGGAACATCTGGAGGTTGCTTCTCTGGAGCTGTTTTGGATGTGCCTGGACTTGACGAAATCTGAATGGTGTCTATTTGGTCCATGAGAGGTAGATCTGAGTGGGTTTCCTGTAGCTTATAAGTTTACAAAAGAGATAACAACATGAGTTAAACAACACAAGCAGTCTTTAAGATGAGCCTTTGCTGGATCGTATAGTGGAATGTTTTATTAGAGTTAGGCAAGTTTATAGGAACTCAGATAATTTAGGACAGTGGGATAGCAAGAAGAGGAAATATGAAGCATTTAATTGATGACAACTGAGTTTAGGTAATGAGGTAACAGATAATATCTGTAAAAGCTTAGCTGTCAATGTAGTCAGAAGTCTGAGAAAGAGTAAACAATAATCTACCGGTTATATATTATTTTTTAAAATGACAGAGTCCACTAGCCAACAGTGCCCATGGTCTCCATAGTCTCTTGGGTGAAGTCAGTTTGGCTTCCAAGCGCAGAAGATGCAGGGCTTTTTTCTGTGGACTGGATACGCATGACATTAGAAACGACCTACCTTGGTCTGACTTAGCTAAGTCATTTGACTCAGAGCATCCAGTTTAGCCCACTATGTTTGTTAGTGACTATACCATCACATACAATCCGGGCTGTATCTTCTAGGAGTCCGGTGTCCAAGTCTTCTGAAACCATCTTGGGTTAACTGTTAGAGGCTTTGGGAATTCTGTCGGCCATAAACTTAAATATACTATTAGCAAACTTCTGACAAGATTGAGAGTCATAAGGATTGGTTGTAACTGAATAGAATTTAATAGCAGTAGTAAAAAATCTATTAAGACAAGATAGGAAAGAGTCTTAAGTAACTGGCAGGTTGTGTAGGCAGAGAAAAGCACATTTTTGTATTAGCAAAGAAACATTTGGCTAGGACTAGAATAAGAAAGCTGCCGGGTTGAGGCTATGGGCCACAGGTCATGACCTGGGGTTGTGCTATGGGCCTGCAGCTGAGGGCATAGGTGTTGCAGGTCAGGTCTGCCATGGCAGCAGTAGGGCAGGACTTCCTACTAGCTTCCGGAAGTCGCTGCCCAGTGACTCTGATGGCTAGAGTCTGCAGTGGGCAAGAAAAAGCAAGCGTATCCCATATCACAGCAATATTCATGTTAGCTGTGTTTGTGGCAGAAGGCACAGCTAGCACTCACTTTACAGGTCCTGGGCAGAGAGGGAGAGAGAGAGAGCCTCCCTCTCGTGCGCCAAGCCCTTTGCACAGATGGTTGCACCCGTGGGGAAGCAAGTCTCAGAGAGGGTCCCTGGCAGGATGCAAGGAGTAGACCCAGAGCAGAGCTAAGAAACAAAGAGGGGAAGAGAGCAAACAAGGTCCCAGACCGCTGCTTTTCAGGTGAACCGGCTGAACTATGTGGGTGCAGCCAGCTGTAAATGATGAAGGAAGAAGAAGAGAAGCGAGCGAAAGACTGACCCCTGGGGGAGATACACTGGGGACAAGAGCTTGGAGCTAGTGCTCCTAAGAGAGAGAGGACAGTCTGTCCAGGCCCAGCCTGGGGTACTTAGCTATGAGAAAGAAACTGTCTCAAAAGGAGAGGGGAAGGATCTCACCAAAGGGGAGGAGTCCTAGAACGAGGGTCAGAGAAGAACAAGGTTAGCTCCGAGCTCAAGAAATCTTTCCTGGGACCATGTGAATGGTTACTCTGACCAGTGGGAGATGGCTAAAATGGGTGGGGAACAGGCAGAACACATAGAGGTATTACAGCGAAGGTAGGTGAATGTTTGGATATAGGGAACCTCTTTCCATTTACCAGACTGCTGGCAGTATGTGTGAAGACCCTTTAAAATGATTGGATCTAGCGTTCCATTATGTGGCCATTTTAAACCATTATCTAGAGGGTACCCAATCCAGACCTTATTGCAGAGGTGTATCAATTTGGAAGGCTTCAAATCAGGCATTAACTTTAGAGATTTGAGGCTTGTCAGGAGACAACCCAGTGGGGTATCTGGGGGTGCAGTCAAAGACAATGTAGCGCCCATTGGATGACCGGGGGCTGTTAGCGAGCTATTTGTAGAGGCATCTGGAAAGAAAAGTCGGTAATGAATCAGGCAAACAGCCTAGATATCAGGTCGTCATGAGAATATCTAGGGGCCTTGGCTGTGGTGAACTCCCGGAGCTCGCCAGAAAGCAGGTCAACCTGGTACCAGGATTTCCAGCTGCTGCAAGAGCTTGGGGGGTGGAGGGGACTGTGAACTGCTTTCAAGGAGGGAAATCACCCAATGGCCAATGTCCTAAGTCATAGGTCAGCTAGAGGCTAGTCATATGGACTAGGGCAGTGAAACACCAACCCCTCAGCCCAGGGAAGGCTGGCCAGGCCCTATCTGGGCATTTAGGGCCCCTCCTGTCAATTGGAAGCTCCTTACCAATCAATATGCCGGTATGTGTTTGTGGACTTATGCAGTCTGGTATCAGGAAAGGTACATGAGGTCTGTGTAAACCTGTCTGGCTGCCCAGCCCATGTGACAGAGAACCATGTGGGGGCAGCAGCAGCACAGCTCACGTGGTGGAAGTTTCGTGGTGGATGGAGTTGGTCTGCAGCAGTGGTGGAAATTTGCACAGTCAGTGACGGGCAGGAAGCAGCAGATGGAGTCCACATGGTATAGCAGTGGCAGCAGTGGCAGTGGGGTTGCAGCAGGCCACATGGCATTGGTCCTGCACAGTCACAGCAGCACCAGCTGCACAGGTTTCACAGTTTCTGAAGTCTTCGTTCCCAGCCAACATACCAATGTTAGACATCCACGCACAGCTTAGAACAGACAACACCAGACCAAATGGTTCCAAAGTAGGCATTATTCAGGAGATGGGGCAAAGGGAGTAGGGGGAGAAGTAGAGGAAGAAGATGGAAGAAGAGAGGAGGGG
>NW_021604600.1:1647908-1648666 GCF_004785775.1 Grammomys surdaster
CATTTTCTTTGACAACTGTGTCAATATTTTCCACCGTATCTTCTGCATTTGAGATTCTCTCTTCTATCTCTTGTATTCGGTTGGTGATGCTTGCGTCTGTGACTCCTGGTCTCTTTCTTAGGTTTTCTATCTCCATGGTTGTCTCCCTTTGAACTTTCTTTATTGTTTCTATTTCCATTTTCAGATCCTGAATGTTTTTGTTTAATTCCTTCTTTGTGTTTTCTTGCATTTCTTTAAGGGATTTCTGTGATTCCTCTTTAAGGGCTTCTATCTGTTTACTTGTACTCTCCTGTATTTCTTTAAGGGAGTTACTTAATTCCTTCTTATAATCCTCTATCATCATCATGAGAAGTGATTTTAATTCTGAATCCTGCTTTTCAGGTGTGAAGGGGTGTTCAGGGCTTGCTATATTGGGAGAACTGGGCACTGATGATGCCAAGAAACTTTGGTTTCTGTTGCTTATGTTCTTGCGCTTGCCTTTCGCCATCTGGGTAACTCTAGTGGTACCTGCCCTCTCTGTGTAAGATTGGAATCTGTATTTCCAGTTATCTTGCTTATTGCAGAGCTCCTCGGAGTCCAGAGGTCTCTGTGGTCTTATGCCCCTAATCTCCCGGGTGGAAGAACTCCTGGGACTCAGGCCACCTCTTGGATCTGGTAATCCTTCTGTTCTGAGTGCAGTGGCTCCTCGGCTGCTCTGAGTGCAGTGGGTTCTCGATGACTCAGGATTCAGTTTCAGCTGCTCTGAGTGCAGTGGCTCC
>NW_021604600.1:1648676-1712867 GCF_004785775.1 Grammomys surdaster
TCCTAGATGACTCAGGATTCAGTTTCTCCACAGGACAGGAGCAGACCTACTCTGTGTCTGCTCCATTCCCAGGGACCAGGCATGGGCCGAAGGGAAGTGGAATTCCGGAGGGGCAGGGTTTGGGTAGCTGCTGTGCCCTAGATGTCCCTGGCTCCCAGATGTATTTCTGGGGCTTAGGGAGTGAGATGGAGTTCTTACCAGCTGCTCTGAGTGCTGTGGCTCCTGGATGACTCAGGATTCAGTTTCTCCACAGGACAGGAGCAGACCGACTCTGTGTCTGCTCCAGTCCAAGGGACCAGGCAGGGGCCGAAGGGAAGTGGAATTCCGGAGGGGCGGGGTTTGGGTAGCTGCTGTGCCCTGGATGTCCCTGGTTCCCAGATGTATTTCTGGGGCTTAGGGAGTGAGATGGAGTTCTTACCAGCTGCTCTGAGTGCAGTGGCTCCTGGATGACTCAGGATTCAGTTTCTCCACAGGACAGGAACAGACCGACTCTGTGTCTGCTCCAGTCCAAGGGACCAGGCAGAGGCCGAAGGCCCTTTCAATATTTTTATCCTTTGTGATTTTCATTGCTCCTTGAAATTTGGCTTCCCACTATAGAACCTATCAGTTCTTGTTTTCTCTGATCTCTCTTACAAATTACATATGGATAAGTTCCAGACTACCCCAAAAGCCTTGTGGAGTGAGCTGCTCACTGCCTACTCACATCCTCTTTCCCAGATAATTATGACAAGTTTAGGCAATTCAAAATTTTTTGGGATTTTTTGTTTTGTTTTTTAGTTTGGGGGCTCTGGCTAAGAGCACTTTCTACTCTTGTGGATGGCCCAGTTTTAGTTCCCAGAATCTACATACAACCATTCCAGTTCCAGGGAGCCTGGCGCCCTTCCACAGGCATCAGGCACACACACAGGCAACTTACATGCAGTCAAAACACACATACAGAATAAAAACAAATATTTTTAATATTTCAAAATATATCCAACTAAATAAATAAAACTCTACACTTGCCAAATATTCTTATTTTTTACTTTATAATGCCTCATTTCCTTATGGAATAGTTCTAGGTCACATGCTTTCATTACTCATGTGCATTTGTCAGCAAAGCCAACTGGAGGAGTGGCATCAGTGGAGGAACCAAGGAGGCTGGATGGCAGAGTCAACAGCCAGCTTCAGATCTATATTATCTCCTAGTTGCGTTTCTCATTAACTCTATTCCTCTCATGTAACAATGGAACAGGGGCAAATGAAATCGATTTTTTGAATAAACTTTTACAATCATTATCAATATTTTACATTTAATATTTACTTTTAATCACCCTGGCTATAAAACTTAAACTAACCTTAGAATCTATAGTCACTTATAACTGATGTCATTGGAATAAAAAAAAAAGTTTTCTCTGAATATTTCTTGCTGTTCTGTCTGTGTAACTAACTCACATAAAGAAGAAGGTAAGAAAAAATCTGAGCCCTGTTATTACATAGTTGGAGCTCAGGGTGGCTATGTGTAACGGCCACTGTTAGATCCCCACAGAAGACATGACTCTAATACTTGTGTTTGTAGTATTTTGTTACCAGACCCTTGTGCCCAGTTTACAGAAGCAGTTCCTTATTGTGGATTCTGATTGTTTTGGGGCTCTGTCTAATTTAAGTAAACACATGATGTGTTAGCTCATTTAAATACAGTGTAACTATATGTACATCGAATGACATTTCTTTAGATGTCGGTTTTGGAAGACACCAAGTGAATGATACTTTAAAGAGTGGAAGCTGAGCAAAACTCACAGAAAATTCACAGTGACAAGAATATTATATAAGAAACTTTTCCAATAATGGATATTTTCAAAAATGATAGTCTAGTATTACAGAATCATAAAGAACATGAAACAGAGCATTCGCAGTTACATACAGATGAGACTTCCCTCCTTTTAATAACTGCAACCATGAGGACACTCAACATTCCTATACAAAACTACACTCACTGGTAGGGAACCCACGTTCCTTGCTAGAAGCCCCACCCAGCATTCATAGTTGTTCAATCTTTACCTGTAAATTTTCTTGTTTTTCACAAGGTCAAGAATCCTATTGATTCAGATTTTTACTCTTTCCTTTTGTCTCTTGTGAAACAAAGTCTATGTAGCTCACATGATTGGCTCACGACTGGATAGATTTGATCAATTAAGATAAAGGTAGCTTTACTTTTAAGGACCAGATCCAGCCTGAAGTGTATGGCTGCCACACCATGTTTGGAAATAGGATATTGGTACTGTTGGTGTGGTGTTCATGGGGAATTGGAAAGCTGTATGAGTTTAAAGTGTGAGATAATAGTTTTCTCATCTTAGCGTGAGTGATACTTGACTGTTCCTCATGCTATGATCACATACACATCTCTCCTTCAGCACTGGAGGATCACCAGTTCAAGACCAGCCTGAACTACATAGTGAGATCTTATTTTACAACAGCAAGATATAGAGGATGGAGTCTGTGCCAGAGCACCTGCCTTCATGTGCAAGGCTCTAGATTTGACCCTTGCCACTAGGGAAATAATCCTTCTCTCCAACTAAAATGTAATGAGCCCTTGCTGTGTTGCCCAGTGAACCCCTTGGTACAAGAGTACTTGACACAAGCCTCACCTACAATTGAAATTGAAACCGTTAGAAACCGAATTGAACTAAGGAATCTTCCTGCAGCATATGGAATTTTTGGTTTACAATAATGTATTTTAATTTAATTACTAACACAAATTATAACAAAGTTCTAAATAAGTATCGTGTATGGTAACACGTGACTGTAAAATGAATATTATATTAATATAGATTCATACAATTAATATGGTGGCAGTTATTCCTTAACCAGCTAATTCCCCAAATAACCACACAATGAGACTAAGATTTATTAAAACTGCCTTGAGCAAAATACTGAGCAATTATTACTCCATGCTAAACTGCCTAGCAAGTCAGGCTTCCTCCCTGACATTATCCTCATATTACTTGCATTTTTCCCCATCCTTTCTTGTTCCAGCTATCTTCTCCTGATGCTTCCCCAACCTCTTTCCTCATGGCTCCCCTCTTTCCTTCCTGTCTGCTTCTCCGCCTATCCCAGAATCGGAAGCCCACCTTATTCTCTCTAAAGCCTGTATTGGCTCGTTGGCTTTTATTAGCAAGGCAAGGGATGAATGAAGGGCAATGTTTATATAAGCTTGAGACAGGAGCTTCTAAGAATAAACACAACCAAGCCATGTCCAGATTGAAACAAGACAACAGGATAGAGAAATCAACCTCTGAGATAATTCGAGGGTAAATTTTACACAATGTACAAAAACATTTTGCCAACACATGACTGTCAGCTTACAAAATTGGCATCTGTGAGAGGTGTAGAGACTCCCTAATCTTACCCTTCCTCTCTTGTCAAAATTTCTGCATTCTTGGCTGGTTCTGTCATTCATTTATAGCATCTGTGTTAGTATTTTGTTGCTGTGAAGAGACATGATGCCCATGGCAATTCTTATAAAGGAAAGCATTTGACTGGGGCTTGCTTACAGTTTCAGGGGCTTTGTTTATTATCAGCCTGGTAGGGAGCATGGCGGAACAAGGCTGACATAATGCTGGAGAAAGAGCTGAGAGTTCTACATCTAAATCCTCAGGCAGCAGAAAGAGAAAGACATTGAGCATGGCTTGGGCTTTTGAAACCCCAAAGCTCACCCCAGCAACACACTTCCTCCTGCAAGGGCACATCTTCCTCCTGCAAGGGCACATCTACTCCAACAAGACCACACCCCCTAACCTCTGTCAAGGAGCATCATTTCCTAATGACCGAACATTCAAATACATGAGCCTATGGGAGCCATTCCTATTCGGACCAACACAGCATCTAACTATATATGATGGTAAATAATTCTTTTGCTAAAAATCCAAAATGCTTTTCCTGAGTAAGATCTTTAGTTTCTACACTTCACAAATTTATTCTGATCTGACTTCTAACTGCCTGGTTGCCTTGATTTAAGAAGTTACAAGGAGAGATGTTGACCCTGGTCCTCTCTGTCTCCTCCTAGACTCCCTTCTCTCTGACGTCACCTACATTCTTACTTACAAGCAACTTCATTTCATACTGGATGACCACTTTTCATGCCTTGTTAGTGGGATATGCCTATTAGTGGGATTCATACCAATGACAAAAAAATATACTCTGCCCCTTCTCCACATGTTACCTTTATGTGTGTCTACATGGCTGCAAAGATGAGCTTTCTGATGTATATCTATGACAGTGAGACTTAGATGTTTGTTGAATAGATTCCAATCACAGGAATGCAAGTATTCACAGTATAGCATGAAAAATGTCTTTCACGGCTTGACTTCAATTCTCGTTTTGAGACATTCATCTCCTTCCCAGTAGCCATATTCTATTTCTACCATATCACACTCACAGCCCCTGTTTGTCTTGTTTCTATACCACATACTCATGAGGAGCTCATGTTCCTCTGGCCCAGAATTGTTTTCATACCTCCCTTTGCTCTCTTTGCTTTGGAATATCACCCTGTGTGTATAGGAAAATGACTTTTTTAATATTTTAAATGATTTATTTTTTTATATCATGTGCATTGGTATTTTTGCTGGCATGTGATGTTTTTGTGACGGTGTCAGATCCTTTGGAACTGGAGCTGTGGACAGTTGCAATCTACCATGTGGGTGCTGGGAATTGAACCTAGGTCCCCTGGAAGAGCAGTGTTCTTAATGGCTAAGCCAGCTCTCCAGGCCCAAACTGACTTTTCTATGAGCTCTTCACTAGAATCATTTCAACTGTAGGAATAGTGGATGGTTTGCTTCTGTTCTCAACTGTTAAACATAACTCTACTTGTGCTTGGATGAAGGGAAGAATCTTAGCTTCTACTTCTAGCTAGAACTATGGTTGTGCCATGATTTGATAAATACAGGAAAGACTTCTTGTCTTAACAATTGACTTAGCAGGTGAGTACATGAGTAAATACATGTTTTCAGTCATGTTTCTCTTTTTCTCATTTTTAATAGGAAGAACTGACAGAGCCAGGAACTGGATCAGGAGAACAAGGTGGTGTCTCAGAAACCCTTGCCAGGAAGTCTATTCTTAGCCATCCTGTCTCTTCCCTTTTACTGCAGTACACAGAGGCAGCTTCTAATCTGCCATTTTTACTTGTGGAAAAGTCTTTTTGATGAATATTATCCAGTGTATCTCCAAAAGGATTATGAAACATTTAAACAATTAGAAATAATTTTTATTAAATATATTTATAGAATTAGCTAAAATTAATATTAAAATAAAATGTTCCACTCGCAAAGAGAACGTGAAAACTGTCAGGTTTTGTTGCTTTCTATTTTATAATGTCTCATTTCCTTATGGAATAGTTGTAGGTCACATGCTTTCATCATACATGTGCATTTGTCTGCAGAGCCAGCTGGAGGAGTGACGTCACTGGAAGAACCAAGGAGACTCGATAGCAGAGGAGATGACCAGCCTCAGGTATGTAATAATTCCTATTTCCATTTTTACTAAATACTGTTTCTTTTCCTTCCATAAGTTAGCATGGACCAAATAGAAATATTTTTATAATAACCTTACAGAATCATTATGACATAATTTCATGCCTAGTATTTATTTTTAGTACTATTAATTTATTCTTTCACAATTCATACATGTAAATAATACATTCTGGTCACACTTGCCCCACCCTTTCACCCTTCGAACAACCAAACTCTCCCTCCCAACAAGCGCCCCCCCCTTCCACTATCATATCTCTTTGGTTTGTTTTCCTTTTCTCTGTGACTCACTGAGTTTAACCAGGACAGTCTTCATGAGGATGTAGTCGCTGCTATTCTCTGGAGCATGAGGCACTAACCAGTTATAAAACTTAAATATGTCTCAGATTATACAGTAATTTATAGATTTTCTCTGGATGCATCTGTGTAACTTCTCACAGATGAGGAAGGTGAGATAAGCTGAGCCAGGCCTGTTACTATGGCTGAGGCTATGAGTGGTTATGAGCGAGGCCACTACATGAGATGCTGATAAATCATCATCCCACAACTTTGCACTCACTAAAATAACTAAAATAAAGCAATTGTTAGGACCTCAGCTTCTTACTGTCTTATTATCCATATCCTGGTGAAGCTGAGAATAGAAGACAGATTCTGTGCTCTATTCAAGCTGAGAGTCATGTTAAAAAACGAGAGGTTCATGACGTCCTTTCTCCTTTTGCTTTTAATAGGAAGATGCAACAGCACCAAGGACTCGAGAAGACAAGCAAGGTATGTTTCATAGAAACACAACTCACATGCTGTCAAACACTGGGAGAGGACATAAAATGAAACAAACCAGTAACTGTGAAGAATTTCTAAGCTTCAGTGCAATTTTAAGATAACCAGAGGTAGGAAATCAAACCCCCATAACCCCAGAAATTAAAAGACTTGAGGAAGAAAGATTGTATGTCCCCAGGACATCCCGGGAGACACAACAGGATGCAATATCAAAACTATAAAGAAAAAATATGACAAGGACAAAAGTGTGTGGATACAAATGACACCACCCCTATTTAATAGCTTTCTTTTGATCCACACTTCTTTGGTGACCACCAAAAGTCGCTGGAATTATTTTTTCTTATGACTGCTGTTTCACAGAAATCTGAACAACTGGTCCAAGACTTATATGCATGCCTGAGATTCATAATAATGTACATTCTATCTCACATATCTAGAACTTCCTTTTACAGATGTGATGTGCACAGTAGCGACAGGAAAAGAGGATGACAATGACTCATCTTGGGATTCAGAGGTATCATCTATTGCTGTTGTTACATTTTTAATGCTTGTTAAAGAAAGCTAGCAATGAAGGGGGTGACTCTCTCATTTCTGTCATGCTTACCAGGAACTATCCCCATATTTTCTCACCGGGCATTCTCCGCAGCATCATGTGGTAGTACTTTAATGAAGGGTGGAACAAGTCTGTTACTTCATGGGATTCATGTAATGAGGCTACGCATGTAGAGCAAACGCCCAGCCTGATGGTGCTAAGGACTCAGCTTGGCTCTGAATCATACGGTAGAATTGAAGGCATACACGGGGTCTACCGTGGTTGAAGGTTTCTGTTGAATGTATCCATGTGTAAAAGTCCTAATATTCAAAAAAAAAAAGCTTTAGACCTGTTGTACAGGACTATCCTCTCAGCCAAACTGCCACCGTCTTCAGGGATTCTGTTGCGCCTACTCCCAGAAGATCACATCTGGACTTGTTATCACCATTCCTTCTTGGAAGAAGGGATGGGGAGGGAGGGTCATGGGACCCTCACCTGAGTATTCAGCCATCCCTCCCAACAGTTGCATGCAATTCTGCCCTAATTTGAGAACATGCTATAAAAAACAGTGGATCTAATCTGCTCCTCACTGTGCCTTGAATGAGCTTGAGCCTTGTCTTTGCAGTCTTTGCTTTGAAATACATGGAAGAGAAAATGCACACTGCCTTTTAACTAAGTCTTAATATTTTTAATTGTCATATCTCAATTGGGATAAAGTTAGGTAATATATTCAGTATTTGTATGTATTTATTTTAATATAACATAAATCATTTTATATTAATTTGGTATGTTTATCAATTTTTCGTTATACAAATACTCTGAAAGCTCTTGTTCACTTACATGAAGGAGCTTTTACAACGTGCTTTTTGTACCCGTGACATACTCCAAAAGCATCTCATCATGCCAGGAGACGTAACATTGAGAGGAATTATATGGGAAGATTTTAGTGTTTCAGGATATACTTTTAAGAGTATGTCCTCTGGCTGGGCAGTGGTAGTACAGGCTTTAATTCCCAGTTTCAACAGGCAGATATAGGCAGATCTCTGAGTTCAAGATCAGCTTGGTCTACAGAGCTAGAACCAGGACAGCCAGGAATATATTTTTTATAATTATATTTATATTTTATTATATCATTATTTATTTTTATTGTATTATATGAATATTAGTCTTTATGTAAATATCTTTTTATATATTATCTATATATAAATAAATGCTATAAATGTTTATATTTATATATAAATTATATTTATATAAAATAAATAGAGATATTTTATATATTATAAATATATTTGTAATACGTAAAATATATAAGACTATCTAAATATATATATATATATATATATATCCATCCTCTGGTTTGAGGTGAGGAATGGAGGTAGAGATCCAGTCACTGAAGTTAGCCTGGTGGCAGTCTGCACATCCATTAGTATTTCATATAACAGTGCTGATGGCAGCCAGGAGCCACTGAAGATAAAAAGACCACCTGGTCTAGAGAGCATTAATATTGCCTATAAAAATACTTTGTGTTTCAATATATGTTTGTCTTATTTTTTTATGTCAAAACTCTTTGAAACCACATTTATCTGTTCAGAAAGGTCTCTATCAACTCCTTCTTAATGTTAATTTTTACAGAGTGTCTCTGAGAATCTCCCACTTATTCGCATTGGTGTTGATGGACTATTACAAGTAAATGGGCAAGCAGTAGGTAAGAACAGAATCATTAAACATGCCATTTGATCTGACAGAGTGTTTTCTTAAACATGACCACAGTGCGTGCTAATAACCAAGGGCTGTTTCTGTCAAATGGTCAGAAAGTAGGTGAATAAATGCAGTGATAATCAGTTGTGGGGTGTGTGTGTGTGTGTGTGTGTGTGTGTGTGTGAATGTGTGTGTAAATGTGTGTATGCATGTGTGTATATATATATTCTTCATAAGGTAGCAGATCAATATTATAATTCTAAAATCTACTACTCAGTAGATAAGAAGTGGTGATAATAATGCCTTTAAAATACATTAGGAGACATCCAAGCCCACAGAGGTAGAGAACTGTTTTGACATGTAGAAGTAGTTTTCAGGGGAACAAGGTAAAAAGGAGCCATGTATGGGTGCTTTTGGGGGTGGTGACGAGGCTGAGATGAATCACATGAGATGGTTCAGTATGATAGCAGCTCCAAAGAATGCTGGCATCAAGATGCTGCTTATTGGGGTCTGTCAGGCATTCACTTTTCTTATCTCAGATACCAGTCTTCAAAGCTGGAGGTTTGCTGCCGTTAATTATTTATAAAGTTTATTCTGAACACTCAAGCATTGACTGGTCTTCTAAAAGACAACTTATTTTCATTAAGATACTTGTCTCATAAAAATCCTTTATAAACAGGGTTGTCCAGCCATGCGGGTCGCCCTCTGGAATGAGAGGAGACAGGATGCGTGCAGTCAGAATGCATTCTGGACATGTACAAAATCACCAAAGAACAAATTTGATTATTTTTTTAAAATCCCTTAAGGAGTTTTATGGCATGTCAAATAAATCATAGTAATTTTGTATACAAAATTATGCTTGTTACTTTTTTTAAATATTGCAATGGTTTTAAAGTATAGAAGGTTATTACTATATACTTGGGGGAAGTTGGTGTATTTTTCCATTCAAGAAGTTTGTTTCGGTGTTGCAAATGTGTTATTTCTTACTTGTGCCTTGCACAGAGTGGCTCAAGGAACTTTCTACAGGCTCAGTGGTGAATACAAGACATGAAGAAAGAAACCAATTCAGAAGCCCTTCTTTCATCTGAAATGAATTCTATCTTACCCTGAAGTAGCATAAAGCTTCTTGCCCTCTAAATTACAGGACAAATAGAAGAATATGACATGTGGCATACTCAAATACATGATCCATATGTGCTGCACTAGAGATACATGCTCTCATATTCCACAGCTACCTTTGACATTTCTTGTCTGAGGGCCATGATATGTTCTGAATAGAGTTCACTACTCTGCACCAGTCACCACAGCTATGCTGGTTTACATACTCCCTTCTCTTGGCTGTGGTTATTGGAAACACATCTCACCTGTGAAATGGCATCTGCACATTTTATTGAACCTACATTCCTTTTTAAAAGATATATATGTTATAGTTTTATATAGTTATATATTTATATAGTTAGTTATGTAGTTATATAGCTAGTTATATAGTTATAGCTATATATTATATACATAATATGTTCTTCTAAAAATTTGAAAAAGATAAAAACCTAAAATAGTCCTTCCCAAAGGTATGCATTCAGATATAGTTTTGTCATAAAAATGCACAGATGTATGTCTGGTATTGTTGTACTTAAATATAATTGATTGCATGTCTCCCTTTGCATTTTAGAAAACCCAGAGAAATATCTTCATTGGCTGGTAATACCACTTACCTTTTATCTGGAATTACTACACATGTGTATCACGTTAGATATACAATATGTATTAACCATCTTGTTTCAAATCTCATCCAGCCTAACAGAAAATGGGAAGACTCTGTCCCTAATCAAACAGAGAGAGTCAGAGATTCGCAGGCATTCACACCAGGTAACCTTTAAAATAAAAATTATTTTGCAAAGAAATTTATTAAACTGGCTGATCTCTCTTCTTGTTTCTAATTTTTTCTCACAAATGTAGTAGAAAGATTGACATAAATGTCTCAAACGTCCTTTTTTAAATCCATGTTTGAAAGAGGCTTTTACAAGCACAAGAAAAAAAAATTATTTTGAAATGTAAGCTTTAACTCAGCTCTCTCTACTTACATATGCTAGTCCCCTAATGTTTCAACTTACATACGCTAGTCTCTTAATGTTTTCAGTTTGGGGTCTTTGCATTTTCAGGGAGTCAGGAAGAGTAGTTATGAAACTCAGTTTCTCCAAAATATAGAAATGTTTCCTGGAGAAACAAGGGGAAATTTATATACACTGAGGCAAGATGTTCACTAGATCCTAGTATTTGGAGTCTAGACATGGAAACAACAGAAATCGTCTACACACATGCACACACACACAAACATCACACACATATACCACACATACATACACACACATACTCACATACACACCACATACTACATACACACACATATGCACACACAAATGTGTGTGCATGCACAGGCACACATGAACACAAAAATGACTTGTGAATCTCTATGGATACCCACTCCACTGATGCACTGCACTAAGGGAGTCTGCGTCATGCATACATTAACTGGGGGCCTTTAAGCAACCAGTCACAGTTGTATATAACAAAATTTCCATATAATAAAATGTAACATTTCCCCTATACATGTAATAGTTTAGAGAAGTTTACTTTTTAGAGCAGTTAATAGAAGAAACAACCCTAAAGTTACTTGAGTATTAAAGTGACTTACTTGCTTTTTTTTTTTAATGCTTGGTAATAAACACAGAACCTGACAAACACTGAGCACATGCTGTGCCTCTGGACTACATTCCCAGCCACACGTGTCTACATGTATGATCTCAGTAGATTTTACAACATGTTTTATCAAAGCACTACACTAAATTTCTTCAGCCATGAACACATGAAAAGGAAAAGGAGAAAGTACCCCCGGCCGCCACCACTTAGTGAACCTCACTTCTCGTCTGGCCTCTTCCTAAAGTAATTCACAGTTCTTACGCTCCAGAGCTCCAGATGCCTCATGATCAGTCTGATAAAAATGTTCCCTGTGAGACATTGGTAATTTTATATGCTAAATGCCTGTGGGAACCTTCCCTCAGTCCATGTCTGCATCATCTGAGTCTCCACCACTCCCTTTCACATCCTCACTGAACTCGTGTGTCCCACGATCTCCTCACTTGAGGGTGTTGGGGTGATCTGTCTCTAATTCCAGCATTATCCCAAGCCACTCTTTAAAACACTAATGTCCAAGAGCTGACAGTTACCACGAGCATTCATAAGCTGTCTCCCCTTAACGCCCCCTCTCTGGTCTTGACCCATTTGTCTATCTGCTGGTGGTACTTTCTCGTATGAGCCCTGAACTTTAGACACTGTGTAGCAGTTCTTTGCTGCTGTCTCCCAGGCTCCTGCCCTCACCTGCCTTCCCTCTGACTCACCCACTCTTCAGCTCAGGTCTGACTCTAGGAAAGCTGCCCATCACTTTGAATTTACATATCTTTAAATTACCATACCTAGCAGCTCACAGGAACTCAATAATTAGTGAGTAAAGTAATCTTCTTATACAAGGATGACCTACTGTTTCCTCCAATTTGGTTTAAATGGTAAAGATGCCATAAGAATGATTTAAAAAAAACTGAGACAGCTGCAAAGAAAGAAACAATTCTTTAACTAGATGTGCTCATTAGTTTTTGTCAACTGAACACAGTTAGAGCCATGTAGGAGGAGGGACCCTCAATTGAGAAATGCCTCCACAGATAGGTCTATAGGCAAGTCTATAGGACATTTTCTTGATTAATCATTGACATGGGAGAGCCCAGCCCACTGTGAGTAGTGCCACCCCTGGGCAAGTCATCCTGGGTTCTATAAGAAAGCAGGCTGAGGAAGCCAGTAAGCAGTGTCCTCCATGGCTTCTGGGTAGATCCTTGCCTTGAATTTCTATCTGGACTTCCTCAATAATGGATTGTGATCTGTGAGACAAAATAAAACCTTTACTCCCCAAGGTGCTTTGGGTATTTATCACAGCAATATAGCCCTAACTAGGCCACTAAAGAAAGAACCATATTTACTATACTTTTCTACTTCAAATTTTACCAAATTTAAAAGCAAATAATTTTGTGAATACTAGACAAAAACATTTCAGATATAAGAACAGGGTGTTTGCTCACTAGTGAGTGTGTGAAAGGAACTGGAGTGTTGGAAATCACTTGTGAGCATTTCGCTTAGGCTAGTTATAAGTTATTGTCACAGTAGAGAACAAGGTTTAATGTGAACTTGTATTTTTATATCATATTTTAACTTTTTTGAGATTAAGTTTCTACATTAAGTATAGAACTTGTGAAATTTGGTGTATCTCCAAAATAACCCCAAACAAGCAGATCTGGTTGTCCTCTCCCTCCAGTGGCCCCAAGCACTATGACTGGACTGGGAAGAACTGGGTGTACTCCCATGACGGTGTGTCTCTGCATGAGCTGCTGGCCAGGGAGCTGACTAAAGCTTTAAACACCAAACTGGACTTGTCTCCATTGGCCTATTCTGGAAAAGACACTTGACGGCCAGCTAGGTTCAAAGACATTAAAAACTATCAGGTGAAGAAAAAAAAATTGTGGATAGTTAGAATTATTTCCCAATTTTTGGATGATATGGAGCATTGCCTACAGAAATAACATTCAGCAAAAATCCTTAATTTGGAAAAAAATGCTGTGTCAGTTACCATTTACTATCAATCTTATAATACCTATTGCTTTAACTGTTTTAAGTAATTAATTTTAATCATATATTCATGTTTCTCAGCAGAGCCAGGTTTAGAATTGACTTCAGAGGAAAAGCATGAAGAGCTCTCCAGGAATGAAGATAGCCAGTATCAGGTATATAAGGACTTGTGCTTCAGTTGTTGACTAACACTGTCTTCTCTGATTTAATAATGCTTGACAAAGTTTGGAGACTCTTGGAATGCTAGCTTTTCACATAACGCCAATGCTCCCTAACAAAACCCTTGGCAATTGATTTCAAAGGAGAAAGCTAAGTTCTGGGGTACATTAGTTTATAAAGATAAATACAAGTGGTAGTTTGTGCTTCTTCTCACCCAAAGAGGCATTATATAGTTTGTAAAAGTCATACTTTCTATCTCTGTTTCTCTCATTTATCCAATAACAATATCAGGTAATTTATCGGACCCAAATTTTTTGAACTGTATTAGATATTTTGGTATCAAAGGGGTTAAGTTGGGCACGGAGACCTAGCTCAGTGCTTAAGAGCACATACTGCTCTTCCAGAAAACCCACTTCAGTTTAGTTCCCAGCATCCAGCATCAGGCAGCTCAAAACCACTGGTGACTCTAGCTCCTGGCATCCGACGCCCTTCCTTGAACTCCTTAGCATCTACAGTCATGTGCGTGTAACACGCCCACACAGAGACATACATATCGATACAAACATTTAAGATAATAAAAAGTTAATCTTTCTAACGTTAGGTAATAAAATATATCGCACCATCCACCTGAAGAAGCACTGTTGTTTGTGAAGTTTCGTCAGAAGAGGCAGAGCAGAGCTCAGTACCTCATGGCAGAAAGAATTACTTGGGAACCTGAAGGCAAAGACAGATTCACAGTCAGCCATATGAATGCAGATATTAAATGCCAGGAAAGCAGTTCAGGGAAAAGTTAAAATTCAACCAGGCAGGGAACACAACTGACTTCCATCTTTACAGCAAAGGCACAGCAGAGCCAAGAGGAATGCAAACAAAAACCTGCAAGAGACACATACTCCCAGGAAATGCTGTTTTACCCCAGCTCCATGAAGACCTTGTTGTGCGTCAGGTGATCAGTGCTGAGGAATTCCGGTCCAATAGTTTAGATATGAATGCAAAAGATAGTTCTACATCCAATCATAAGCAGGATGTTGGCATTTCTCATGCTTTCGGGCTGACACCTTGTCCCAAACAGTTGGCTGTAATGACTGAGATATAATTTAACTTCTGATATCATTAAGTCTACATTATGGACCTACCCAGCAGTAAAAATGAAATATGCAGAAAATGTGCACCACAGTACGGCAGAAAGGGAATCTGGACAAGTTTTACCCAGTCCCGTTATTTTTATAGGGACTGACTAAATACAGGAACAAAGAATCTCTTTGCGGAAATTGCAAAAATTGGTGGAAAGGGATTTAAAACGATGGTTTCATTAGGAGTGAAAACCCCAATGCTAGATTTGACAGCTTGGGAAGATAGACCATTAGATTAAGTGCCTACAGAGGCCAGCAGAGGGCAACAGATCCCCCTGGAAGTGAAGTTATGAGCTCAGCAGTGAGAGCTCTGTGGGTGCTAGGAACCAAACACGCTCCCTCTGCAAGTGCTCTTAGCCTCTGAGCTATCTTTCCAGCCCCTCTGCCTAGATGTTCCACATGCAGAATGAAACGAGCTTTTGATTCTGATGCTCATAAACCCGTTTGTTCCTGGCTCTCCCATATTTTATTTTTAAAAGTGTTGGCATTTGTCTAGGTGGTATATTTGAACCACTTCCCTTCCAATAAGGCTGATCACTTCCCCCTCATACCCCCTTTAAATCTTAACCTGCATGAACTAGCTTACAGGGTCCTACCAATGAGTTAAATAATTGCAAAATACTCAAGTATGCCGTGTGCTGGAAAGGCCAGGAAACAGGAGTGGACAGCCTCATGTGGAACCTACACTTTGCTGAGTGCAGACAAATTGGCAATTGTTAAATGAATAAGATACAATAAAAAATCTTTTTTGAAGACGGGATTGTGGAGAAATCCGAAAGGGTTATCTGATGGATAACTGCCTGGGAGTCTGGGAGAGGGGTGCTCTAGTTAGCCCTTGGAAAGTTGATCACCTGCCTGGACTAACTGGAAAGGGCAATAAAACCAAAAGCTGAATCTAAAATAAATCAATTAATTAAAATTAAAAGGTGCTTATACACAGAACACTCCATGTTCTTAAGACCATTGAGTGAATCACTTTGAAGGCCTTCTTGGCGGTCCTCTGACTCAGAGAAGGCAGAAAGGCTGACGCAATCCTCGGTTCAGTTTCCTGAGGCGCTTGTCTTCCAGAATCCCACTCTATCCACTCAG
The DNA here is from genome assembly GCF_004785775.1 of Grammomys surdaster. Classification (NCBI taxonomy): domain Eukaryota; kingdom Metazoa; phylum Chordata; class Mammalia; order Rodentia; family Muridae; genus Grammomys; species Grammomys surdaster. Next base: position 1,664,237 of record NW_021604600.1, read on the forward strand.
CACTCCTATTCCACTACCTGAAAACTAATAGTTGGGTGATAAAACCAAAGAAAACAACCAATGTTAGTCGTTGAAAAGTTAGCAGTTATCTTTTGTCTCAAACTTTCATTAAAGATTGAAGAAGAAAGGAAACAGGAAAGGAGTGAATGGGACACATCGGAGAACCTGAGTGCTGCAGCTCTTGACCACGGTGACATCGGATCACCTCTAACCAGGAAGAACGGGAAGCCTGGAGCCCCGCAGTCACCTAGTGTAGACAGCAAAGAGCAGGATGGGTAAGAATGTGGTGATATTATTTTTCTTCTATAAAATTCTAATTTAGGTTAATGTTTATGATTAGCAAACTTTACTTCTTAGATATCTAGGCATTGTGTGAGTTTAAAAACATTAATAATGCATAAGTTTTCTAATCACACTGGTATTTTGTCTAGAAAATAATAATTATACCTGGAAAATGTATAAAAATGATAATTATCACTGTTGTTAAAATGAAATAGGGGGATAATTTTGAATGTAATATTTATTTAAATTTTCCTATATATCATACATTTAACCTTAAATCTCCACCTTTTTTAAAAACAGAGTAAGGGTCCACACCATCATAACCCATGTTGGCTCCTAGTTTAGAGAAGTTTCTTCTACATCAGCCTCCAAAGGGCTGCGATTACAGGTGTGATCTACCACACTCAGATTAACAATTTGACTTGTCCCAGAAAGGGGTCATCTTTCTGGGACAGGAAAATGTTAACTGGTAAAACGCACTCAAGCTTGCCTTAAGGGGCCAGCAAGAGGGCAGAGATGCTTGCAACCAAGCCCTATGACTTTTAATTTCTGAGCCCCGAATGGTGAAAAGATATCCACTATAGTACTTGGACACACACACACACACACACACGACACAAAACGTAAATATGTAAAAACAAAAAAACCTTTAAATGTATTAAGAATATCTGTTATATAACTACATATAACAAGCACTAGTAAACATGTTTAATATAATGTAATGAATACATGAAGAATATATAATATATTAAGGATATTCATGTAAATGATTTATATGTATATACATGAGTAGGTTAAGGATATTTTATATAATTATCATATAAAGTTATAGGTAAAAAGAAGGGACTTCCAACCCTAGACCAAGCAGAGAGGGGCCACCCAGAACCTCCTCTGACTGGCGATCTGAATTCTTGCTTAGGCTGTGAGGCTAAGCACTGCAAGGGAATATAAATAAAAGTTAAAAATATCTCTCTGGGTTCCCTGAGGGACAAGCCTGACTGCATAGGGGTTGATGCCAAAAGTATCCCCTCTCCAGGAAAAAGACTTCGGGATGGGTATGGCCCTCATGCCTCACTGGACAACGACGGGGACCAGAGTCATTACAAGGTCCCCTTCAATTACTGGAGGTCAGGCCTCTATCCCAGCCTTCACAACATTAGAAACACTGCAGTCCTTCTATACTTAGAGAAGGGAGGAGATATCAGGGGCAGCCCTGCTTACAGACTGAAGGCCTAAAATCAGCCATAGGTCTAAAATCAACAATAGGCCTGTCATACATGTATACTAACACCAAGTCTTGGGTCTCTGTGGAAAAACATTGAAACAGATGGCTATAAGCTATTGTAAACAGGCAGCTTTTGTGGAAATTTACAAGCCTGAGTAGTCATAGACCTTGTAAATAGGTAGCCTTGGCAGACAATACCAACTTAGGTAAGGACAAGTGAATCATAGACATAGTCATAGTGAGCTGTCCCCTGAACCTTCACCCAGCCAATACCCTGTTCTGAACGGTATCTGTATTCCTGCTGAACACCCACATTCCAGTGTCATCCCCTTCTCTACATCCTGCCTTTCTGTGTTTATAACCCCTGTGTGAATGAATTACGATTTGAAAAAAATAAATAAATAATTTTTTAAAAAGCTAGTCTTATTAAAAAATAATAAAGTTATAGGTAATATAAATACTTATTAATGAAGAAAATTACTATAGTCATAAAATATTATAGTATAAAGACTTTTTAATGAAATTATCTGGATGTAGCAGCTTATATCTATAATCTTAACATTCAACTGAACCTAGAGGCCATGGATTTGAGGCCAGCCTGTACTACAGGAACAACACATATACACATACACACATGTGTGTGAACATATGAATGGGTGTGCATGCAAAATTAGTTTAGTAGTATGTGGATTACTTCACAATTAAAGTGTATCTAGAGCATTTATTTAATGGTCTATCTTAAGATAGTTTTGTTCAGATACTCGGAACACCTGAGCTATGGAAGAAAGCTGCTTGATTTGCTAGCACATTTATGCAGACAAAATATTCAGACATATAAAATAAATAACATAAAGGAATGCAATCAGATGGTGATAAATCCAGTACTTTACAATAGGTTTCAATACTAAGCTAAAATACATAAAATTGGTCATATTGTTTTAGTTTCATATTCTTAATTTGAGTTGTGTATGTTTTAAAGTGTTTGGTTACCCCTGTAACAAGTGGACCACTATTGTACCAGTGGGCATATTTTGCAGGCAGGTTGCTATTGTAACTTGCAGAGTTTGTAGCTGAGTGAGGCTGATGATTACTCTTGTCCTTGGTAGCCTTACAGAACCTTCCAGCACCATAAATACTCATCAATAAGGGTGAAGCTGTTACTTGAGCACCAGCTTAATTGCTCCATATTCAATGACTTAAGTATGTGATGTCAGCAATAAGGTTTTAGGATCAGAATGCGGAGGGTAACCAATAACATGACCAGTAGGCTGTGATGTGTGGAGGGACCTATGGAATTTCTTTGGCCAGTGACTCAAAAATATGTAACCCACTCTGGTATTTGGGATCTTATTTGGTAACATATAGTGTCTAGTTGAGACATTATCTCCCCATTTTATGGTAGCTCGAATTAAACTTCTTCCACATATTATTATATATTATACATTAATTGAATATTATATGTTATATATTATATTTATTATATATTTATATTATATAATAAGATGTCATATATATGTGTGTGTGTGATCTTCTACAATAGTAGGTTTCCCTAAGACTTTTCAAAGCGTCCTGTTAGTTGTCCCTCCCACAGTCCCTTCTCTATCCTGTCCTCCCATCCATTTAGCCCTCCTATTCCAGTTTCCCCTTTATCCTTTTACAATACTATCTCTTATTTCTCTTTCCTTGAACGAGTCTCTTCTCCCTCCTGGTCCCTTACAAGCTAACTGACCTCTGTAGTTACTCTAAATAAAACACACATATCTAAAGTTTAAAAGGTAATATCCCTATATAAGAGTCACTGGTCCTGAGTGGCCTCACTCAGGATCGTTTCTAGTTCCATCCATTTACCTGAAATGTTTGTAATTTTTTAACAGTTGAATAATATCCCACTGTGTAAATATAGCACATTTTTGCTATCCCTTTATCAAACATTTAAAGCTGTTTTCAATTTCTGACTATTATAAATAGAACAGCAATGAACATGGCTGAGCAAGTGTCTCTGTGGTAGGAAGTAGAGATCTTTGAGTATGTACCCAAGAATGGTGTAGCTAGATCTTGAGGTAGATTGATTTTTCAGCTTTTGGTAGAACTACTGCACTAATCTCCATAGTCACCGTACACGTTGGCACTCTGACCAGCAATGGATGAATGGTCCCCTTTCTCCACACCCTTACTAACATCGGCTGTCATTTGTTTTATTGATCTTGGAAAAGATGAACTCTTAAAGTAGTTTTGATTTGCATTTTCCTAAGGGCTAGGATACTGAACATTTTTTTTAGTGTTTCCTGCTGAGCTCATCTTCTATAATCAAGTCCTCTGGAAACCCTCCCTTGCACTCAGACCAGGATTTCCCTGTGCCAGCTTCTGCATACAGCACCGCATCAGGCCTGTGTGGTGTCTGGTTTTAAGCAGGGAGTATCTATTTCTTCATTTTAGCTGCTACTTTATAATTTTCTGTATATTAATAAGTGAAGTAAGATGGGGGAGATGTGGGGTTCTATAATGCTGTCTTATAACCTCAGTTCATATAATTATTAGAATATATTGTTTTCTATGATTTTTTTTCAAAATTAGTGGTTCCGGCTTGAATATAAAAGAAGAAAAGAAAAACGGACATGTAGAACGGTCTGGAGACTTGGTGAACGAACTGACATCTGAGGAGTCTGAGTCAGTGGCTGGTGGTCTGCCAGCAAAGGATTCTTGGAGTTTAAATGACATGAATCTGAATAAAGGAAGGTAAAAACTGTAAATTCCCCATGAAGGGAGGGGGTGGAGTGACTAGTCTTTCTGGAAATAAAGCAAGTTTACTTTCTGTTTACACTCAAATGCCTTATACAAAATGACTGTAAACTGCCTGTAAGCTTCATGACCAAGAGGAATTAATGGCAACTAAAGAAACAATACAAAAAGAAAATATTATTTGGCTTTTTGTTGTTGTTTGTAGGATTCTTCTATGTTCTTCTTTTTCAGGTCTGCAAAGAGAAAATCAAAGGAAAAACACAAGGTATTGTAAAATTCAAAACCAGATTTTGGTAGCAGAAACACAGCACACCCCACAGAGCCCTGGCCATCCCCCTACAGTGAGTAGCAGCCTAGAGCTCATCACTCCCTGAGAGGAGCCACAGCCTCTCAGCTGCCCATCAGCATCACTGTAACCTGGCAACCACCCACTGCCCACCCTCAGCACTGCCCACCCCAAATCTGGTTCCATGGGCATTCTGTAGGGAGTGGTAGCCTGGGTGGCCTCACAGAAGCTATGTCCAGCTGAACAGACAAGAAGGTCACAGCAGGAAAGACTTGGGAAACAGAATACTTTGTGTTAGATAAGAATATGGCTTCACCAAGAGGAATGACATGGGGGGAGATGCATCTTGACCACTAGGAAGAATCAGCTCAGATAGTCGATTTGCTCTGTAAGAGAAAAGGGTGTGGTGGCAGCAAATTTTCAGGTTCAGATGAAGTTCTAACTGATGGGAGTAGAAATGTCACAGACCTCAACCATTACAGGGCGGTCTACATTCCACCTTCAGAGTCCACCAACAGTGAGATGTGGAAAGGAATGAGCACCACTAAATAAAGCCAGGTTGAACAATGCCAGCAAAGGCCTCACTGCAACAAGGTTCTAGCTTCACTACATGCAGTACTCAGTGAGCGTTGTCAGTGTTAGCAGCCAGGGTGTGCAGAATGAGAGAGGCCATGTTCCTGCTGGGGTCTCCATTTGCTGAGGACAACAGAGGAGGCCTAGGGAGAGGATGAGGGAACTCAGGGAGATGACACTTCAGAGTGGGTCCCACTGTCACTTCAATATCCAACTCAAGTGCCAGAAATCCACGGACTACAAGATGGAAAAGAGACAAAACAGCAGATGGAGCTGAGCAAATACTGCTCGGCCACATCTGCTAGCATAGGGATTAGTCACCCATCCAGCAGAAGGGAGTCAAATTCCAGCATAGCAGATGAACAGATCAGACCTGAAGACCTTAAGTGACTCGTTCTTTATTTACTCGTTTTGTTTATCTGATAGCTAGAGGCACTGCAGTATCTATGCCCACACATGGCTTTTAATCTGCATGCATAGACATACGTGTAGGCAAAACACTCATACACATAAAATAAAAATGAAGGGGAAAAGACATAGAATCTTCTGTATGTAAAGACATTTGTTTAGAAAGAGCGATTAGAACCAGAAGCCGTTGATAAAGCTACCCTTGGACAAACATCAATCCTTTTCAGAGGTGCCCACATTTCTGTTTGGGTGCATTCTTTTTCAGCTGTACAACTCCCCTGCTGTATGCAGGATAACTATCTGAGAATGCTGTGACCTAGTATAGTTTGTTTTACAGATCGGAGGAGAAGTGAATGCTATGGAAGATGCTGATGACATCACTCAGCCATCTGAGTCATGCTCAGAAAACGGTGAGTTGCCTGAACTTTATTACCAGGATGCTGGACTGCTATACAAACAGTGTTTTTTCCTTTTATTGAAAATAGATTATTTTCTCACATAATATATCCTGATTACAGTTTCCCCTCCTTCCACTCTTTTTTTTTTTTTCTAGACAGGGTTTCTCTATGTAGCCCTGGCTGTCCTGGAACTCACTCTGTAGACCAGGCTAGCCTCGAACTCAGAAATCGGCCTGCCTCTGCCTCCCAAGTGCTGGGATTAAAGGCGTGCGCTACTACTGCCCAGCTCTGTCCACTCTTTCTAGATCCTCCCCACCTCCCTTCCTATCTGAATCCACTTCCTTTCTTTCTTTCATTAGAAAACAAACAGGCTTCTAAGGGATAATAAGATATGTGTTCCAAGGTCTCTCACCCTCTATGTGTTGTCTAGCTGAGGGTCTCTACTTATTCCCATCTGCTGCAGGAGGAAGCTTCTCTGATGATGGCTGAGCAAGGCATAGACCTATGTGTATAACAGAATGTCATTAAGAGTCATTTTATTGTTACATGTTTGAGTGTTTGTTTGTCTTTAGAACAGTAGTATTTGATTTTACACTAGGTCCCTGGGCTATTTAGTCTCAGGTTCTCGGTCATCCAAGCAATGTCATGTATGGGTTCCTGTTGGGCTGCACATCTGCCTCGCTGCTAGGGCATTGAAGCACCCCTCAGCTCAGAGGAGGCAGTCTGTGGTTGGGGTCCCAGCCTGTTTTTCCCCTGATGAGAAACAGTGAGATCTGGGATAGATGCTGTGGTTTTCAATCTCCTATGTACCTAGATGCTGGTGGGGACCTCGAGTTGAGAATAGTGGTCCACAAGTCCGTGCTTCCCCTACACAGGCAGGAAGGTGATGGCTGAGCCCAGGAAGCGACAGAATCTGGTCTGGTTCAAAGTGAATGCCAAGAGAACAGAGGGGCTGGAAGAGAGAAAACCTCTGGGGTATTTAGCTGTGGTTCTTTATGATGAAGTCCTCCCTACCAGTTGATCCTTGATGAAGGAGATGGTCCTTGCTTGTCCTAACTGCTTTATTTATAGCAGATGTAGATGCATATATCTTACTCAGGGTGAACCAGGGATTAAATACCTGTTGCAGGAAGGAATGCCCAGGAAGGAAAGCTCATTTGGGGCCTATTTATTTAGATACTCATTAGCATGGAGAACTCCAGGTTTTTATGCTATGTGACCACTTGTCATGGTCCTCTCAGTGGAGTGTCGTAGTTATTTGTTCCTGGACAGATAGAGACCAGCCAGGAGCTGGTTCCACACCTGCCATTCTCATTATGAGATTTCCTGGGGCTTTTGAACCTGCTTCAGCTTTACCAGTTCTTCTGTCTGGTGGCACAGTCCACTTGCCCCACAGGTTCCATCTCATAAAGTGGGCCTTAAGTCAAATCCTATATTGGTTGGTTACTCCCACAAGCTTTGAGCCACCATCGCACTAGTATATTTTGCAGGCAGGACACCACTGTAGATCAGAAGCTTTATGGCTCGGTTGGTGTTTACATGTCTTCTTTGGTACCTTGCAGAGTACTTTCTTACAGCAAAGACGCTAGAGCATAGGGCTGAAGGCTTTATACAGCAACAGCTCAGCCTCCCCATGTTCAGAGAGTTGAGGAGGTTTTGTCTTCAACAATGGGGACTTGCTGTCAGTTTGCGGAGAGTAGCCTATAGTCTTGGCCTTTGTTGTTTGGGGGTTGTCATGGAATCCCTTTAGCCAACAACTCAATTAGATGTAGCACAATCCTGGTACCAGAAGCTTCATTTGGTGACAAGAGTTCTCTAGTTGGGGCTCTGTCTCTCCTATTATCTGGAGAGTTCAGTTAGAACACCTTCATATATGTATATATCTAGGAAGCTGGTGTTTAGAGTCCCCATTGAGGCTGTGCAATGGTGGCACAAGCCTTTAATCCCAGTACCCGGTAGGCAAAGGCAGACAGATCTTTGTGTGTGTGTGTGTGTGTGTGTGTGTGTGTGTGTGTACACAATAATGCAATGCCCTCAGAATCTAGAAGAGGACATTGGACACCCTGGAGCTAGAGTTACAGGTAGTTGAGAGACTCCTAATGTGGTGGCTCACATAAATAAATAAGTCATAAATAGGTGACCTACATACTATCTGGCATGGATGTATTTGCGAGGCCTAGGAAGCACACTCTTCTGGGATGTCCAGGCAGGCAGGCAGGGCTGTGAAGTACTACACCCCAGAAGAGGTTCAGAAACACAAAGACAGCAAGAGCACCTGGCTGGCCCTATACCCAAGATGTATGACTTGAACAGGTTTCTGGAAGAAGTCCTAAGACAGCAAGCCAGGTGTGATGCTATCAAGAACTTTGAGTACGTTGGGCACTCTACTGCTGCAGGAGAACTGTCCAAAATGTACATTATGTAGGGATGTGGGTTCCATCCAGATAACAGGCCCAAGTTAGCCAAGCCCTCAGAAACTCTTTTTTTTAAGATTTATTTATTTATTTTATGTGTGTGAGTAAACTGTAGCTGTCTTCAGATGCACCAGAAGAGGGCATCATATGAATACACTGTAGCTCTCATCAGACACACCAGAAGAGGGCATCAGATCCTATTACAGATGGTTGTGAGCCACCCTGTGGTTGCTGGGAATTGAACTCAGGACCTCTGGAAGAACAGTCAGTGCTCTTAACTGCTGAGCCATCTCTCAAGCCCCAACCCCCAGAAACTCTTATTACTACTGTCCAGTCTAATTTTTGTGTCACAGCCAGAACTCTCTCATTAATGTAGCTAGAGCACTCAAGAGACTACCTCCATTTGTTTCCTGGGCTACTAGCTATATCATCATCTTCTTTTTTTTTTTTTTTTTAGTTGCCAAAGATATCAAAGCATCAGAAAAGGTACTAAGACAGATCAATAAAGTTCTACTCTTAGATGACTTATTTGGTGTAATTGAAAAAATGAATGAAATATAAATGTGCTACCTAATAGTATATAGGGCTTTTATCCATGACTATGTAGGTGCAAACAAAATAACAATGGGCAAAAGACTTAAAGAGATTGTGGACACTTGTCAGAATAAATGATCTTGTGTATTAAAGGCAATGGGCCGGCTAACAATCTTACCAAATACTTTATATCCCAGATTCCCTTCAGTATGGATTCAAGTCCTCAGAAAATGATACGCGAAGCTTTAAATATAGCAATTACATTCATAAGTTTACTCTCCAGTATGTATATGAAAACCTAAAAGTGTTTTCAGAGATAACTCTGATAAGGAAAAGCTTTTCCACATTGTTTACATTCAGAAAAAAATCTCCAATATATTTTTGTTGTTGTTGTTTTTAATTTAGAGATAACTATTGTGAAAAGGCTTTCTCACACTGATTATGTTTGTAGGGTTTCTATCTGGTGAATGTTCTTTTAGGTATTATATGGCTACCATGTGAAAAGGCTTTACCACACTTCTTATTTAGGGTTTCTCTTCAATATATGTTTTTCTATGTATTTGGAGATAACTCTGGACTGCTAAGGCTTTACCTCATTGATTACACTGGTACAATTTCTCTAGACTATATTTTATTTTGTGTTTCTGGAGACAACTCTGTTTTAAAAACGCTTTATTACACAGTAAAGGGTTGCATTCATAGGGTTTCTCTCCAATAAGTAATTCATGTTTTCAAAGAGTATAGAAATGTGCAAAGGCTTTGTCACACTGACTACATTCATAAGGTTTCTCTCCAGCTTGTGTTCTTTTATGTATCTGAAAATAATTGTGAACTCCAAAGGCCTTACTGCATTTATAGGGTTTCTCTCCAGTATAAACTCTTTCATGATTCTGAAAAGTACAGAAAACTGCAAAGACTTTTCCACATTCCTTGCATTCATAGGGTTTTTCTCCAGTGTGTGTTCTTTTATGTTTCTGGAGAGGACCCTGTTGTGAAAAGGCTATACCACATTGATTACATTCATAAGGTTTCTCCACAATATGTGTCCTTTTATGTTTCTGGAGATGATTATGTTGTGAAAAGGCTTTACCACATTCATTACATTCATAGGGTTTCTCTCCAGAATGTGTTCTTTTATGTATTTGGAGAATACTGTGCTGTGAAAGGGCTTTGCCACAATCAGTACATTCATAGGGTTTCTCTCCAGAATGTGTTCTTTTATGATTTCTGAGATGACTGTGTTCTGAAAAGGCTTTACCACATTCATTACATTCGTAGGGTTTCTCTCCTGTATGAGTTCTTTTATGCTTTTGGAGATTACTGTGTATTAGAAAGGCTTTACCACATTCGTTACATTCATAGGGTTTCTCTCCAGTATGTGTCCTTTTATGGTTTTAGAGATGACTTTGTTGTGAAAAGGCTTTACCACATTCATTACTTTCATAGGGTTTCTCTCCAGAATGTGTACTTTTATGCTGTTGGAGAGTACTCTCTTGTGAAAAGGCTTTATCACATTTATCACATTCATAGGGCTTTTCTTCACTATTAGTTCTTTTATGGTTTTGGAGATTACTGCGGTATGAAAAGGCTTTACTACATTCATTACATTCATAGGGTTTCTCTCCAGAACGATTTCTTTCATGCCTTTGAAGACCACTGTGAAGTGTAGAGGCTTTATCACATTGAATGTATTCATAGGATTTCTCTCTGGCAAGACTTCCTTTATGCCTTCCATGTAGTCTAGAATTTTGAAGATGTTCTTCAATATTATTGTCTTCTGATTTATAACCTATAGCAGTGAGGTTCCTGTAGGTCTCCAGCATCACATCTGTGTAGAGATTCTTCTGGGAAGGATCCAGCAAAGCCCATTCTTCTGGAGTGAAGTTAATGTGGACATCATCATATGTCAGTGCATCCATATCGTGCCTTCCAAGCTTGCGCGCTCCCCTCACAGCTCCGGGGAAGCACCTATCATCATCTTCAAAGTTGATCTTTCATGTGCTGTATGTGTTTGGGGTTGTTCCAGGTAGAAATGAAATCTGCACCGTTCACTCCACTGCGGATTGAAGCAGCTTGCAATGGAGTCTCAGAGATGTTTGTGGTTCTCCCAAAATGTTCTTCAACTTCTTCTTAATTGGTTATTGTCTTCCTGTGTTCCTCAGAGTAGCTGTCTCTCCCTGTGGACAATATTCCAGAGCCCATTGCTGATCAAGTTCCCTTAGGTGATAGCAGGCATTTGCTTACAGCATCTATCTGAATTTATAATGGTCCTTTCATTAATCTCTTCTTCCCTGCTAGACTTTAATTTAAACAACAGCAGAATTTCTTCATTCTATCTGCAAACCCTAGTGTCCTGTATTACATATTGTAGGTATCCAGTATGCATTTGTTCAGTGTAGGAATGAGCGAAGTCGACCACTTGACTAACAAACACTCTTAAATTTTATTTCTATATTAGTTCCCCTCTGATACAGGGACTTGAAATGCTGGGATATAGTTCATTCATACAGGCAGGGTAGTATATGGAAAGTACTCATAAAGCAGAAACAGTCAATCGGAAAGAAAGTGGCACAAAATTCCCTTCAGGAACTGCAGTTTGTTAGGTGAAAGGGCCTCCAGGTTGGAGGGAGAACATTCGGCAAAACCAGTACAACATAGAGATATAAAGGTGATCTCTTAAAGGAAAGAAGCCGCTTCCCTTAAGAACTCAGCTGAGAATAAAGCTAGGTGCTGTGGTGAACATCTTTAGCATAGATCTGAGTCTGATGTCATCCAGGCTACACAGCCTAACCCTGGCTCAAAAATCATGTAATAGAGTGAGGTTAGGAAGGGAAACAAGAAGACAGTGCAATGCCAAGAGTGCTTCCCTGAGCAAAATCCTAAGAACAAAGAATCAGATTTGTGTAAGTCAGGATGGCATATATCTGGCAGGAAGTTTCATATCACATGACTTAGTTCAGCATGACAAAGAGCATGAAAGAGCATAGAACAAAAAAAATTAAGAGCTGTCAAGCCACCGTGCATGGTGGAACACGCCTTTAATCCCAGCACTTGGGAGATAGAGATAGGTGAATCCCCGACTGGAGGCCAGCCTGGTCTACAGAGTGAGTTCCAGGACAGCCATAGCCAAGGCTTCACAGAGAAACCTAGGTCGGGGGTGAAGGGGAGAGGCTATCAAGTCACTGTACAGACTGCTTAATTCTATCCCAAAGGGAGCCATGAGGAGGTGCCACTGAGCTCTTCAGGCCATGGTACCTGGCTTGTTTTTTATGTCCCTATTTATTTTCTAAAGAGAAAGAGAACAATGGTGTGGAATTGGATTGGTGGGGAGGACCTGAGAGGAGCTGAGGGAGGGTAAACCATGATCAGAATATATTATGTGAAAAAAATCTATTTTCAATTTTAAAAAAAAAAGTGATCACTGTCTCTCTTTTAGAACCAGACCAGTGTTCTAACATACAACAAACAAAAACCATAAACAAGCCCTGTGAGCTACTCACAAGACAAACTGGAAACATGGAAGGCAACGTGGCAGAAGGAGAGGTGCTGAAAACGGAGCCAGTGAGATCAAGGTTAGAGTACAAAGGCCTGGAAAGGGAAACCGCCATTGTGTAACCCCTGTGGGGTTTTAAATAAGAGAAAACGTCCTAGTTATGAAGAGTGAAATCCTCACAAATACTCTAACAGGATGTTGCCCCTACGTAGTTCCAATAATTAGGTGCATATTTGTGCCTGCTACATAGAGTCTTTTTTTAATTAATTAATTAATAAATATATTTTATGTATATAAATACACCATAGCTATCTTCAGACACATCAGAAGAGGGCATTAGATCCCATTACAGATGGTTGTAAGCCACCATGAAGTTGCTGGGAATTGAACTCAGGTCTTCTGGAAGAGCAGACAGTCCTCTTAGCCGCGGAGCCATCTCTCCAGATCCACATAGAGTCTTGTTACATACTCAGCAATGAGAATCTGGCAGTGCTTTTTATGTGTTTGTTTGTCTGTTTGTTTTGTCTTTTAAGGAAAGGTATAGATGAAACTCAGGCAAGAGAATTGATGGTATAAAGATTACTTAACAGATTTGCTTAAGGAGACATTTAAAGAGGAGAGTTTAGCTAAAGAAGCAGTCCCCCCAAACACCCCAAAGATAAGCAATCTGCCAACCAGGCCTGTTAGAAACAAACAAAATGTATGATTCTTGGATGTAACTGTCTGTTCACCAGGATTGACCAGCCATTGTGCCCATCCCCTAAGAACACGCTCAAGGGTGCCGTGTAGGGTCACAACCGTCATCAAGTTCTGGCCTGCCTTTAAGTTCCATTGTGCTTTTATCAGGAAAAACATAATTCTGCCACATGGGCAGGATGACCCAGGGTAACAACCATTCAAAAAAGAATAACACTGGTGTACTTAAGAAGTAACTCTGGCAATACCTTTCCTGTGTAAACCACTCATCTGTCCACATGGCCAGATTTGCAGCCTCCTATCTCTACCTAAATTCCCCAAAGTGTAACCTAAGGCCAGGACTTAAAGGAAAGTTAAAGATGTTGTTTGTGCACTGCCTCAGCCTAAGGTGTATAAGTCAGTAAAATCTTCAGTTCAAGGCTGACGTTTCCTTGGGCACTAGCCAGAGCCGGGAAAGTTCTTCCCTTCACCTCTAAGTGTATAGCGTGATTTCTCACTGTCTGGCATGTTATTCTTATTACAGCAAAACTCTTTATAGGTTGTTTTCCAATTTTGTAATTATTTACTTTATTGATTTTTAACATAGAATGATTGTCTGATAGCATAGAAGCTTCTTTAAAAATGACGTTAGCCAATAAGCAAGTGGATGGGGTGATGGCTCACGTCCGTAATCTCATCCCTGAGGAGGCCGAGTCAGAAGTGCGATAGACGGTGAAGGCCGGCGTGGCCTACATAGCGTGTTCCGAGTCAGAAGAGTGATAGACGGTGAAGGCCAGCGTGGCCTACATAGTGTGTTCCATCCTGTACTGGGTTATATAGAGTGAGAGCCTGTCTCAAAAAATGAACATAAATAGAAATATTAAGAAGACTTTGATTCATATGTCTAAGTTGTCCTCACAAAATTTACAATCTCACCACAGTGTAAGATGCACTTATTTTCTCAGACTTAAGTTTTAGAACCTCTGCAGCTGTCCTCTTTATTTTCTTATTTCTGGTGTTGGAGACTAAACTTCATCTGTGTTCAGCCAGCACACAATGCTAAGTTACACACCCAGCTATACTTTTGTTCTTCCCCACCCCGCCGTGTGTGTGAGCATTTGCCATCATGTATGTATGCGTACTATATGTGCAGACAGAGAGGCCAGAGGAGGCCTTTGAATCCCCTGGAACTGAAGTTACAGGTAGTTGTGAGCCGCCATTGAGTGCTGGGAACCTAACCCAGATCCTCTGTAAGAGCAGCCAGCATTCCTAAATTCTTAAATTATACTAAATAGACTAGATAACCAATTAATTTATTCAATACGTCTCTCTCGATGATAAAATATACAGCTTTCTATGTTGAAAGGACAGGATGCTTTTTATTACTGAATGAATTGATCTTCTATTGATTTTTAAATTGTTTATTATAGTAAGGTGAATTGAAAGCATTAGGAAAAGGTAACATAAGCTCCCTAATCTTGCCTTGAATTCTAATAATGAGCATACCCATCGTTTGAAAGCTACAGAAGGGGCTCTCTCACATTGTAAATCATGTGGGGGATAAATGTAATGTTGTATAAAAATAAAATTTTATTTCTAGTTAACTCCATATATGTTTGCAAGCAATAACTTTTAGGAATTTACATTACCTGTTTTTATTGGGTGATTATGTATAAAATCATGTCAAATTGTATACAAACAATCATTTTTAATTTGTCAAAACACTGATTAGTTTCAAAACGGCTTTTCCAAAATAGTTGGAGTTTCTCTTAACAGAAACTTACCAGTCAAACATTTTCTTCAGTATTGTCCTCCTAATATACATGAGCTCTGGAAAAGACTAAAGTGAGAGATTGAAAACATGGCATCAAGAGAAAGTATTGAAACACAGAAATTTGATTAGGATGAGCGGGGATATTGACTTGTTGGAATAATGAAACAGCTATTGTAAATCTTGGAGGATGGATGAAGAGTTTAATCACTGCGTCGCCATAAATGGTAATTGGGCCATTTTTATGCCAAAATGCAGGTTTATTACCTTTGTATACAATGATTGATAAACACACAGTTAGAAGTGATAGACATTTTGTTCTTAAAAAATGAATTTTAAGATAAGTATATTTAACCTCAGAGTTGCATTAAAAGAAAAAGAAGAGACAGGAGAAGGTGAAAGGGTGAAGATAGAGTTACCAGGAAAAGATAAGCTTTATCCTGAAGAAGCTGAAAGGCAACACTATGGCATGGCTCTGAGGATCCTGCACCTGAAAGTAAAACAGACTTTGAAGCAGGTAAACCAGTTGCATGCTAGTAACTCTCCTTAATGTGTGTGACTTTACTTCATTACTTACTATATCTCTGATTAATATGCATATATGTGCATGTATCACTGGACAGTATAATCTACATTATTAACCTCCTCTCTCTCTCTCTCTCTCTCTCTCTCTCTCTCTCTCTCTCTCACTCTGGTGTGTGTGTGGGGTGTGTGTGTGTGTGTGTGTGTGTGTGTTCCATTGTTTAACAAAATGTTATTTCAGGGTCTAGATGGATGGCTCAGTGGTTAAGAGCATCCTGTTCTTCCAAAGGACCCAACTTCAGTTCCCAGCTCACACTGCCCATATTGCAACCACCTGTAACTCCAGCTCCAGGGTGTATGATACCCTGTTCTTGTCTCCAGAGCCCCCTGCATATGCATGGCATATAACACACAGTAATGTTTTTATTGAAATCTAAGGAAATGTCACCTTACCCTAAAATGAAATCATGACATTTACACAGAAACAGCTACTGTAAATCTTGGAGGGATGATTTCCCATGATTGCAAACTCCTTGCCACCAGTGATGGGTTTCCTAGCTTGTCACAGCAATTCCACTCCCTCGATATGTTCATGTGGAAGGGCACTTCCTATTTTGCTGTTGCAACTGCTATGGAAGGGAGACACATGCGGCCAGCAGACACCATGTTTTCAACTCCTTAATTCCTTTAGAGAGAAATAATTCCTATTTCAAAACAGAGTTTCTGAAAACAACAGTGCCAGATACATGTTACATACATGCTCCACAGTGAAGACATTCTGGTCCCAGAGTTTTAGGTTCACTCGCACAGAAAGGCTACCAAGTCTCTCAGGAACACAGCTGGGCAGAGGTGGCTCAGTGGTTAAGACTACTTGCTGTTCTTACAGAAGACCAAGGTTCAATTCCCAGCACCCACATGGCAGCTCACAACTGTCTCTAACTCCAGTTCTAAGAGATCCAGTACCCTCTTCTGGCCTCCATGGGCTCCAAGCACAGGCATACATGCATAAAAAACCACCTATGCTTTATTTATTTGGTTTTGGCTTTGGTTTTGATTTTTCTCCAATTGTAAATATTTGAGGTCAGACCTTTTTTTTCCATTTTAGACCTACTGTAAAAGCATAGAAATAGATTACATATATATTATATACCAAAGAAAAAGAAAGTTTTCCTGTTCCGCTCACTGCCTTAGCAGAGAGTTATGTAACGGTTACAATGACTATGGCATGCGGTTTATAGAAACCATTTGAAGGGCAAATTCAGGGTCTCTTAGCGTAGTCCCAATTTCATAATATTTTCATGACCTTAAAGTAAAACTTCATATCCCTTACTGTCACCTCCTCCTAGGTCCTCCATCTGTCCCAGCCCTTCCCCACTGCCATACCAAAACTGCATTGGTTCCTGTTGTTTAATAGGTCTCTGTGTGGCTGTCCCACACACTCGTTTATCAGCTGAAGGGCCTCTGTGCTGCTGCTGCTGCTTGCCTTTATTAGTGATGCTGAGATGGTTTTGTGGATATGTTTTTTTTTCTTTTTTTGCAATTGGGTTTTATCTTTTGAGTTGAATGTGCTGTGTTTACACTCTTCGCTTTTAATCATGCTTCCTTTCTCTCCTGATTTTATCCATCTGTTTTTATTTATTCAGAAGTAGCTCACGATTTACTATTTCATGACAGTTTCTCTGACCCTCTTTACTTTGTATTTGCAGAACAATGAAGTCATTTATTTTGTATGCTTTCTTCATGTGGTCGTTTTGTTTTGCTTTATGCCTTAATCTTGTCAAAGTATGAATTTGCCTAAAGGGGAAATTATGTTTGATAAAGATGCCACTTTTTCTTGAAAACACTGAAAATGTTTTTGCTAAACAGTTGGTAGAGCTTAGGGGTGGAGTTTTAGTGGGTGCCTGCCTAGCATGTGAAGTCCTAGATTACATCCTCAGGGATGAAAAGACAAAACAAACAAAAAAACAGCTGTTAGGATAAAATTAAGTACTGCATACAATACTTATATTCAGACATTGATGTAAGAAGAGTTTTAATCTAAATATATGTGAAAAGCTTAGATATAAAACTTCATCTACCACAGGATTATTTGCCAAATGCTCTTATTTTTCTCATAATGGTAAAAGTGAGATCTACCTTCCCTATAATGGAGGCTGACTTGGGATTTAGATTTGTTGTGATTCATCAACAGAGAGGCTCTCATCAAAGTTCTGATGTGCCACGTCTTGCAAGTGACCCCTAGTAACCACCATCTGCTCATCAGCGTGCTGGCAGACACAGCACATTAGAGCCTTTGCTGTGGATGAGGAGAACCTTTATTCTCAGCTAAGTCCAGCACCTCTGCCACTCACCTCATCTGCACACTCTCTTGCCCCAGAGTTGCAGTTTGTCTTGTTCTGTGTTTTCATCCGACAGAAGATGGTATGAGACCAGCCTCACTCATACTGTTGGTGCTGATGCCAACAGCAGATGTTATCTATGGCTCCCTATGTCTTTGAAATTCTTCTAATTATTTTATGCATATTTTCTAATCTAATCATAAAGACCAGTTTTAGAAGTTGTAATTACCTCTCTTTTACTGATGAGGTAGCAAGGCATAGAAAGCTAATTTGTTCAAGACCTATAGCTATTAGCAACTAGAGCTGGACCTCGGACTCAGGCACTCTGGTGTCTCACTTAGAAGCTGCCTCTCATACTTTCCTTTAGCATCCCGATCTCCCTTAGAGCATCGTATTGCTTTGTAATCATTACTTGCATAACTCTGGTTATTCATCTATATAAATTATTAAAATTATACTTGAGACAGTACTTTTTTTTTTCTCATTTACCAACTTGGTCAATTTGAGTGTCTGAGAAAGTATGGTTTCAAAACCAGAACACCACGTTTCAGTCATAAGACAGGTCAGTGACTCAGATAATGGTGTTTTTAGATTTGGTGGGGATAAGATCCCTCTTGCAATAATTCAGTTAACTCCACAGTGATAGCACAGAAGCTCCTCTCAGCATGCAGACAATGGGATGATGACTGTGTACTAATAAGATTTTAGCATGAAGGGCAGGGGAAGTGATGGTTCAGCAGTAAAGAGCACTTGCTGTTTTTGCAAAGGATCCAGATTCCATTTCCAGCATCCACATAGGGCAGCCCACACTGCCTGTAACTCTAGCTCCAGGGAATCCTATGCCAATTCTGGCTTCCACAGGCACCTTTACACATATGGTGAATTTACACACACTAAAGTACATACATACATACATACATACATACATACATACATACATAAAGAAATATCTTTTAAAATAATTTGAGCATGAAAACATGGTAGGAAGATTTGTGCTAAAGTATTAGTAAAATTTTCTTTTTAATTATTTGTTTTAGTTGCAAGAGGCACAGGATCGACAAAGAGAAGTTGTTCAGAGTTCGCAGAGGATGCAGGACCACTTGCAGAAGTATAACTTAAAGGGGCACACAAAATAACCTGAGGGTTTACAAAGCGAATCATCCCTGTAATATGTAAATCACATGGGTGGAATAAGTACAGCTCTGAGACGATCAGGGACACTTCAGCTTTGTGTTCGCTGGTCTGGGGACACAGTTCAGAAGGATGATGAAGGCGTGCTTTGTATGTGCACAGCCCTGGGTTCAATCTCCCAGTTTGCCTGATAATAGTTCATTTTACCCACAATTAGCACATACTCTAATAAAACACAGCTAGAAAAATTAAATGCCATCTACCTTTCTTTTTTTAAGAATTTAAGTCCTTTGTCATTGTGCAATGTTGTAAACAACATTCATCTGTAAGAGTAATTGTTCTATACAATACATTTCAGGCTTCAGGCTGGATGTTCTGAGGCAGAAGTTCTGGTACAAGAGCAAGGAGAGAAAACTGCAGAGCTTCAGAAGCTGCACACAGGCTTGGTGAGTGAGCCTTCTGCTCACCTTGGTCTCAGGTTTCCTTTCCCTAACAGGAGTGTTGCAGGAGCCCTGAAAAGTCCCACTGAGACAAATTTCCTGCTGTTACTGAAAATCCATAAACTAATGGTTTTGGTAACCTGGCTTAATGCATAGTATTCTTGATAAACAATATTTTTAAGAAAGAATAATTCATATCAAGGTTTTAAAAGTAATTTTATGTTTTATTTTTCAAAGACTAGGGTCAAAGAGGAAAGGCTAAAGAAACTCAACAAAATCACACTCTCTCTGAAGTGTTCTCTGGATCAAACAAAGAATAAAAACAAAGCGTTAGAGACGGAGCTCGTTGAGTAAGATTCAAATGTTTCAAATCTCTCCACTCACAGGCTGTTTCAACTGTGTCGACTGTATTAACATCTAAATAGTAATTCATTTTATAACTGTTTTAACAACCAAAATTTACATTTACTGTGGTTTAAAATTCTCTTCAGAAACCCACAACTCAATCTGAAAATTTGATTGCCAAAATGTATTTGCTCTCTAATGATCCCAAAAACAATATTGATGACTCTGGCTGGACATTCCCTCCTTCCTTCCTTCCTTCCTTCCTTCCTTCCTTCCTTCCTTCCTTTCTTCCTTCCTTCCTTCCTTTCTTTGTTTTCTTTCTTTGTTTTTTTTGTCTTTTTCTTTCTTCCTTTCCTTCCTTCTCTTTTTCTTTCTTCTTTCTATCTCTTTTCTTTCCTTCCTTCCTCTTTCTTCTTTCCTTCTTTCTTAGTTGAGATTTCCTAAATTGTTTCGGTATTTCCCCTCCCCTGTCCCCAGACCCACACACCCCTTTCCTACCCGCTCAGTTTCTCATCCTTTTCTTTTTTTTTTTTTTTTAATTTTTTTATTGGATGTTTTATTTACAATTCATATGTTGTCCCCTTACCCCATCCCCCACCCACCCAGGAACCCCCAATCCCCTCACACCTCCTCCTTCTTCTTTGTGGATGTAACCTCTATCTACCCCCCCACTCCCACCTCCCCACCCTCAAAACTCCCACCCCCTGGGGCGTCCAGCCTTCATGAGGTCAAGGATCTCATCTTCCACTTGTGCCCAGCAGGGCCCTCCACTCTTATATATTCAGCTAAGGCCCTGGATCCCTCCATAAGTGCTCCCAGGCTGGTGGTTTAGACCCTGGGAGCTGTGGTTGGTTGGTATTGTTGCTCTCCTCATGGGGCCACAAATCCTTTCAGCTCCTTCAGTCTTCACTCTAACTCCTCCATTGAGAACCCCATGATCACTTCAATGGCTAGTTGTGAGCATCTGCCTCTGAATATGTCAGACTCTTGAAGACCTCTGAGGAGACATCCATATCAGGCTCTTATCAGCATGCACTTCATCCTTTTCTAACCCATCGACTCTAATTTGTGCTGCCCATCTACTCCTGAATGTACGGCCTCCCGCTGGCGTGGGATTGACTGGCAGGGTCCACAGGGTTCAAGAAAACTGACTCTTCTCTCCTAGCAGCGATTAATTGTGAATAGCTCTTCGGCTAGAGGTGGGGCTTCATGTCTTCCTCCCTTGGCCCTTGCTGAGACGGGGGTGGCTTGAGCTTGCACAGAGCTTGTACATGCTGTCAGAATCACTGTGAGTTCATTATATGCAGTTGTCCTGTTGCACGACCACTGTTTTTTTTTTCTTTCTCTTTTCTTTTTCTCTCTCTTTTTTTCCTGTTTTATTTATTTTTTTATATTTTATTTTTTTTATTGGATGTTTTATTTACATTTCATATGTTACCCCCTTACCCCATTTCCCGCCCCTCCCCCACCCAGGAACCCCCTATCCCATCACCCTTCCTCCTGCTTCTCTGCGGATGTGCCCCTACCTACTCCCCCATTCCCCCCTTCCCACCCTCAAATTCCCACCCACTGGGGCGTCCAGCCTTCATGAGACCAAGGATCTCTTCTCCCACCTATGCCCGACAGGGTCATCCTCCCTTACATATACAGCTGGAGCCATGGATCCCTCCCTAAGTGCTCCCAGGCTAGTGGTTTAGACCCTGGGAGCTCTGGTTGGTTGGTATTGTTGCTCTCCTCATGGAGCTGCAAACCCTTTCAGCTCTTACAGTCTTCACTCTGACTCCTCCACTAGGAACCCCATGATCAGTTCAATGGTTAGCTGTAAGCATCTGCCTCTGAATATGTCAGACTCTTGCAGAACTCTAAGGAGACAGCTATATCAGGCTCTTGTCAGCATGCACTTCCTGACTTCCACATCAGCATCTACCTTTGGTGACTGCACATGGGATGGATACTCAGGTGGAATGGTCTTCAGACAGCCCCTCCTTCAGTTTCTGTACCTCACTTTGTCTCCATATTTGCTCCCTTGAGTATTTTGCTACTCCTTCTATGAAGGACCGAAGCACCCCCACTTGGTCTTCCTTCTTCATGAGCTTCATGTGGTCTGTGAGTTGAATCTTGGGTATTTCAAGGTTCTGGGCTAATATCCAATAATCAGTGAGTGAATACCATGTTTGTTCTTTTGTGATTGGCTTACCTCAGTCAGGATGATATTTTCTAGTTCCATCCATTTACCTAAGAATTTCTCAAGTTCATTGTCTTTAATAGCTGAGTTGCTGTCATTCACAGCTTCCAGCCCTTTCTTTGTCTCTGCTCCTCCTTTCACAATGGTCCCTGAGCCTCGGGAAGAAGAGTGAGGACAGTTTTTCTTCCTTTTCTTCTTCTGGTAGCATCTTTCATTCAGCATTGAAGCATCCTCCTGGCTAAAACAGTTAACAAAATTATCTTTAGGTTTTATTTTCTTTCTGCTTTTCTCTTTTCAATTATGATAACATGCACTCATGATTCTTTTCCATGGATGTCACCCATTTATGGGGCATACATGTTGTTAAACTTGTTATATATATACGGAAATCTGTATATATATATATATATATATATATATACAGAAATCTGTATATATGTATATATACACACATACAACTAAAATATAGTCACCCTGGTTATCTGCATAAGTTTGGTTTTAGGACCCTCCCCAGAAATACCAAAATCTATGGGTAATCCACTCTCATATCTAAAGTGGTGTATATTTGCATATAGTTCACACATATCCGCATTCTTCTTCTTTACTTTAATTACTGATCTCTAGATTATTCCTAATTATTAATAATTAGTTAGTACTTCATAATATAATACTAAAGTAGGTATTAGCAGTTAAAACAATTGTGTATATGCTTATAGTATTTATTCATTATCTACCATAAATACCATAAAATTTTTCTTCATAATATTTACCTAAGATTGTAATTTTATTAGAATACTTTCAATAATTGAAGTTGAAGCAAATAAGAGGTCATAATATATAGATTTATTTTAAAAGAAATAATGTATGTAAAATTTGCTAGCAAATACTATCCATCTGAAAAATTGTTAAGCATTTACTCTTTAAAAAACTTTCCATACTGACTGTATGCTTTTGCAGAATAAAGAAACACTTAGGAGTAATGAGAAAGAAATTGAATGACCATGAAAAAGGAGAATTTAGTTGCCATGGAAATTTAAAAACTAAAGAACTTGAAGTGAATGTTTCAGTGAATATGTTAAAAAATGAGGTAATTTTAATTTGTTTGGAGACCCCTAAATATTCATAGTTGGTGTCAGTGAAATTTTAATTTTTTTCCGTTGAAAGGGTAGACTGTTGAACTCAAAATGGTATGTAAGCCAAGCAGTACACATCATCACAAACCACTAAATCTTAAATAGCATCCATTTTATTTGATAGCTGTTTTTGGAATATAACTAACATACCTATTGGTCCAATTATTTAATGGATGCAGGTCAGAAGCATTTGATATGATTGCAAGTGTTTTGCAAGCACCACCTCAGTTGGGGACAGCTCTCACCATCCTATAAAGGAGGCACAGACCCCGCAGGCATCACCCATCCCTCTTCCTGATCAGCCTTAGAGAACCCCTGACCAACTGTATTCCCATCATCTTGCCTGTCATGTACATTTCATACCAAGGATCACAGAGTCTTACTCTAGGTTCTTTTTTCCTTTTGCTTTGCATTGTGTTTTCAGTGTTCATGGCTGTTGTAACCCTACCAATAAGCCAATCAAAGAGATAAGTAGTGAAAACAGACAGGACATTGGATCAGTGGTCACACTAAGGAGAGGAACAGATAAAAGTCCACGTGACCCAAGTTCATCTTCAGGCTAGTGACATGACCTTTAAGTGCAACAGTCCTATCAAAGATGTTTCAGGTCTTGTCCAGCAAGGTGTTTGTTACTGCTATCACTGCTGGGGCGATTGTTCTGGTCCCTATAAGATAATTACTCCTGTTCCAGGGTGTAACCTCACCATGCTAGGTAGCTGCCTCCAGCTTGTAAGGCTATCCTGGTCTTAGAATCAAGATGGCCACAGATTTAAGGTAATGACTTAAAAGACATTTGTGGGTGATTAAGAAGTTAGTGAAGTTAACCAGGAGATAAACAGAACAAGGCGTTTCTGTCTGGCGTTTGACTGTTTGGAGACAAGCCTTGCCTGTTATAGTGAGTTGATCCTGAACTCATTACATAACCAAGCCTGTCTTTGAATTGGTGGCAGTCCTCCTGCCTAAGCTTCCAAAATGCGCCTTATTCCCTAGACATCTCTACAGCACTGAGGAGATGACACCCCTTTGTCTGACTTACAAGATGGGTCCAAGTCCTTTTGGCAAAAGCAGCTTCAAAGAGCATGATATAGTGAAAGATATTGGAACTTAACTCCTTCCTGTCACTAAGTAGTATCATCCTACTAATGCATAGTGTGAATATACTATACATTCTATTCACTGCTCAGTTGATGGGCCTTTAAACTGTTTCTACTTCAGGCCTCGGTGACTAATGCTGCATGGACCTACATACACAAGCTTTTGTGTTTGCATGTTTTAAGCTTCCTTTCATGAATTTTCAGTCACTAGCTGCGTCATGTGGTACCCCTGCTCAGTCTTTTGAGGTGTCAATATGTCCCAAGGCGACAGCACTGAATGCTAGTTGCAGTTTTCTCCATGCCCTTGCCCATGCTCTTGCTCCACCATTTCAAGTGAAAACCTTTCCAGCCTAGTGATATGAAGAATACACCATGGAGGTTTCCTTTTGCACAATGTACTAAGAGGATGATGGCATGGGCACATGCCTTTACATGCACTTATTAGTGGTTCGTATATTTCCTTGCAGAAGGAACTATTTACATCCTTTCTCTGATATGGGAGAAACTGAGAGTAGTGAATTGCTGTTCTAAAGGACCTACTAAATTTCTCAGGAAATATTAAGTTACACAAAGTAAAGTTTAGCTAAAGTAGTGCCCCATTTTCTTATCAGGAAGAGCATACAGAACAGCTCAGCAGACAGAACTAACCCTGGCTGACAACTGCCTGGGAGAAGCGGCCATGGTCTGTCTCAGGATGACTATGACAATATTTCACATTGTAAATCTCACAATTTGTCCAGACAACCAAACCTCAGAGTCCCTGTCACTGAGTTACATGTTTCATTGCTCAAAATGTAACCTGGGACTGTAAACTTTATAAACGAATAGGGGTTTCTGTCCAGGGCTGGTTTCCTACAAGGTTTTTTTCTTTATAATCTCTAAGTGTTGGAGTGATTTCTTACTGGGAAGACATGTTCATTCTATAACATCTCCAAGTTTAAGCTATGTTATCTCTTACTTGTAGTAATCCTTTATTCTAGATATGAATCCCTTAACAAGGGTGTGATTTTCAAGTACTTTCTTAAGAATTACTGTCGATGCTATGAGTGATTGACACCCCCCATCTGACATACTTCCTCTGTACTCCCAACTCATGTTTGTTTCTCCTATACAAGAACACAGACTCCTTTCTTTAGACATTTATGTTGGGGTTTCTAACTATAGGTCTCATATTTTAGAGGGGAAAATTAAGTACAGATTATTTTATTTTATGTGGATGAGTATTTTGCCAACATTTATGTCTGCACACTACTTACATACCTAATGACTTTAGAAACCAGAAGAGGGTATCAGATCCCCTGGAACAGTCGAGAGTCACCAAAAGGGTACAGGGAATTGAACCCTGATCCTCTGGAAGAGCAGCCAGTGCTCATAACCTTTGAGCTGCCTCGACAGTCCTACCTTTCACTTTCTTGATAGTATCTTTTCAAACACAATACTGTTCCAGTTGCTGAAGCCTACTTAATCTGTTTTTGCTTTTGATGAATCACAGAAGTACATACCAGATCCGGTCCTGATATCTTGGACCAGAAGCACACTGAAAAGCTTTAGAACTTTCTTTCTTCCATGTAGCAGGTATATTTTGAGTTCATGCTGTAAGCGTGCTATTTAAGAGTATGTCTTAGATATCGTTCCATTGTTGTGAACACACACCATGACCAAAGTAAATCTTATAAAGAACAACATTTATTTGGGGCTGGATAACAGCTTCAGAGGTTCAGTCCATTATCACCATGGTGGGAAGGAAGCATGGCAGCATCCAGGAAGACATGGTGCTGGAGGAACCAGGAGTTCTACATCTAATCCAAAGGCAGCCAGGAAAGGACTCACACTGGGCAGAGCTTAAGCAAATATATATTATCTCAAAACACTGCCATCACAGTGACACAATTCCTCTAACAAGGCCACACTTCCACTAACAAGGCCTCACCTTCTAATAGTGCCACTTCCCAAGGGTCAAGTGTATCCAAAAAAAGTATTTTTTGCATGTGGCTATCCAGGCATTCCACATGGTTTCTTGTCAGGAAAACTATGTTTTATACTTATTTTGCCACAAGTGTTACAGATTGATTCACTCTTATTCTGAAGAAAGACTAAAAGATTACAGGATGTTGTTGAGCTAAGCCAATCTTGAAAAACAAAAAACAAAAAAACAAAAAGCAAAAAACAAAACAAACAAAAAAATGGAGGTCCTATCACTAGACTTTTGTGCTGGAGAGTCTTTCAAGGTCCTTGCTGAAAACCATCACTTCCTGTAATGCAGCTGTGGTGGCTAAAAGGAAAATGGCCTCTATTGAGGCTCATATAGTTGAATGCTTAGTCCCAGTGGAGGAAACCATTTGGAAAGCATTAGGAGGTGTGCCCTTGTTGGAGGTCATATGTCACTTGAGGGTAGGCTTTGGGGTTTCAAAAGCCCTCCCCCCTTTTCTCTCTCTCTCATCTCTCCCCGCCTCCCCCCTAGGTCTCCATAAATTCTCAGCTTCTGTTCCAGCCCCATTCCTGCCTGCCACCATGCTCCCCACCATAATGGTCATGGACTCACCCTCTGACACTATAAGCAAACCCTCAATGACCCCAACGAAATGCTTTCTTTTGTAAGTTGCTTTGGTCACGGTGTCTCTCCACAGCAATGAAAAAGCCACTAAGACAGACATTCAAATGAACAAGGAACATCCCCAATTCAGAAAAAGATATGCAACTTTAGACTTCACAATTGTCAGATGAATTAATTATAGTATTATTTCCAGACTCTTGTTCTGTGAGTCTGGGGGGGAGGGGGTTGGGGGGGAGGGAGATTGGTTTGGTTTTTGGTTTTGGTTTTTGAGACAGGATTTCTCTGTGTAGGCCTGGCTGTCCTGAAACTTGTTCTGTAGATCAGGCTGGCCACAAACTCAGAGCTCTGCCTGCTTCTGCCTCCTGAGTACTGGGATTAAAAGTGTGTGCCATCACTGATACATGCCTTTAATCCTAGCACTGGAGAGGCAGAGGCAGGTGGATCTTTAAAAGAGAGGCAGACAGAACATCAAGTTGACTAGGTAGGAAGTTGAGGATGGATCTTGGAGGAACTGGGAGAGGGGAATACATATCCTCAAAATACACTGTATGAACTTCTCAAAGAATTATTAAAAATATGATTTTAAAGTATATTTTTGTGATTCTCTGTAGCTTTCATTCTCTGATTTTTACAAAGGTCGGTGGATTACGTTCTAAGCCTATGCTGGTGATTATAATGCTTTGCAACTGAATTTATGTCAAAACTTGCTATTCTTTTTTTGTTAGACTTTTCCCAGCCTGAATCCTTTTTTACCAGGCTATGTGACTTTATTCATATAGATCCATGAATTGAAAGAAAAATGGAGAACTATAACCTCCAAATATCTACCTCTGAATATACAATTTAAATACATTGAGCAGGAGTTGCTATCAATAAAAATAGCACAAAAGCAATACGAGAAGCTGCATGAGGATCAGAAGAGTCTGCAAAGGGATGCACTAGATCTGCAGCACCAGCTGCGAGAGAACATGGTAGGTCAGCACGAGGACAGACAGTAGCAGGGAGGGGTTGAAAAGAGGGACATCATCATTTAAAAGACAGGCAGCCACGTTTACAGGACAACATATCTGTTACATCCTAAGTTAATCTCACTGAATTGCATGTGTGTGTCCTCTGTGAGTCTTATAACAGCTGGTGTCAGAAATTTCTAGAAGGCAAGAGACATCTGTTTATCCCTTTAATTACTCCTGTTTGCATCATTAAAATACAATGAATCTTTCTGAATAATGATTTTCAGCTTTTTAGGCAATTTAAAACAATACCCCTAGGAAAGAAAGAGAAGCTGGAATACAACACACTTTCAGCACGCTTCTCAATTAACCTTAAGTTACATTGTTGAGGGGATTGAAATTTGAGTCGGCTCTATTCTGTGAACTGCCTGGTTCCATAAGGGCAAGCATGAGAGTAATGCAGAACTAAGACTGGTGGCTCAGAAGCATCAGGAGGCCCTGGGTTCGAGTTCCGGTCCAACCAAAATGAAGTCCAATTTCATTTTATGATCTGGATGTAATGGGGTTGGTATTGAAAGTTTAAACTCTGGCATCTTATTTCACATATTTAAAATTACTCTGGGAATCAGTTACTCAAAACTACAGCAAGCACATTAAGTATTTTGAGTGTTATGTGTAATTATTCTAAAAGTATATTCTTTTAATTTTCCATAGACAAAACTAGAAGAAAAAAAGCGTGCATCGGCATTAAGAGACAGTAACAATGACTCGATGATGAGTCCAATGGAACTCAGGATTAAAAACCTGGAGTCTGAGCTCGAGAAACTGGAAGCTGAGGAAGAGGCCAATGTGAGAATGATGGAGAAATACCAGCAGCGCTGTGTCAGAGAGTGGGAGCTCAGAAAAAAGCTGTCACATAAGATTAACAAGTAAGTCAGGGGAGAAGCTCACTCACTCGCCACTACTGTGTAATTGTCACTGAAACAGATTCAGAAGATTAAGTAGGACATGTCAGCAAACTGAAAATTATAACAGGAAAGTAATGCAAAAAAAAAATAAACCTACACTTGCAGTGTGGCTCCAAACACTTATTCCCCTTTTCCATTTTTAGTTTTCTGTGCTGTTCTCTCCTAAGGATACACTGGAATTTCAGCTAATTAAGAGTTATATTGTCATAAAGTTATGTTAATATTCTCTCAAGTAGCAACATTAACAATTTACCTTCTTTCTTAGAAACACACCCAAAGAGACCCACAGTAGTAATACTGCCCCTCTGAACACATTCTGGCTCCTAGGGAAACAACTGCCTGCCATTGTGTCTATTGAGTCTCTGGTGTCACCATTAGACCTACCTATAGACAAGCTTTACAGTTGTGTACATCAAGGCAGACCTGAGTCTTAGAAGAAGGTTAACCCAGTGAAAGACAAACTTCCATTCACAATATAATAAACACAATAATAATAATAATAAACATAATCCCTGGGCCAGTGTCAGGGTGTGTGCACGGGAGACAGCAAGTCCTACCTTGGAGATGACAAAAGAAGCTACTCTACCCAGGAACTGCTCATTTTGTTTTCAAATCCTCAGAAGAACCGTCTTCTCTCCCAGAGGCTGCTTCTCTAAATTATCCCTCTGTACCAAATACTTAATTTGTCCCAAGTTACGGGTGCATTATGGATAGTGAAAACAAAAACTTGAAAATCTGCTCATTCAGTAGTTTTTGAAATCCTAGCTGCATCACTGCATAAACTAGTTCTAGCCGGTTTGTGAGTTTTGCTTTTTTAAGTATACATTTTGTACATTTAGATATATTTCATTGTATACATTTGTCATGGATCACCACAGGATATTTTGTTGTGGTTTCCTATGATGCAATAGTTATTATAGTCCAGAATGTGAGCATAGCACTATCTCATAGTTTCGCCCTTTAAAAACACTTCTTTCTGTTGGCATGATCAGTTTTATTAAGTGAGGCACCTCTAGAAGCCACCCATCATTGACAGGCTTCATCTCTCCCCTACTCTGAATTATTAGTTAGCTTGGAAAGAGATGTAATTCTTCACCATAAATTAAACCTATACCTGAGAGCCAACAGTATGCTTCAAGACATTTTCAGCATTAAGGGAGATTATGAAATACTTTCTAAAGAACAAGGCATAAGTATTTACTGTTTGCAATCTTCACAGAACTAATAAC
Source organism: Grammomys surdaster (assembly GCF_004785775.1). Taxonomy (NCBI): domain Eukaryota; kingdom Metazoa; phylum Chordata; class Mammalia; order Rodentia; family Muridae; genus Grammomys; species Grammomys surdaster. Next base: position 1,693,925 of record NW_021604600.1, read on the forward strand.
CACCTAAGCAAAGTCAGAACAGACATTTTGCTGGTGACAGAACGGAACAGAACTGTACAGAACATTCTTTCTACAAGACATGTCTCCCAAAGTCCTGGTGTCACCAAGCATGGTACTTATGTAAACCACAACCCTAACTTCATTGCAAGCAAAAACCCAGGGCCTCCCATATCCAGCCCTCAGCCTTCTCCTGAGATTATGCAGAGGAGTTTACTCAAGGTAAGGCATATTCTCTTCTACTCTTTGGCATTCCTACTCTGGTATCTGATAGTAATATTAATTATTTTCACTTGGTGAGATATTGAACTGTTTAGTTGACTTATGCATGGTAAGTAAAGGTTATAATAGTCAGGGTCTCTACAAAGAAAACTTTATGTGTTTGAGTGTTTTGCCTATATGTACGTAAGTGCAATGTGTTCATGCCTGATGCCATGGAGGCCAGAAGAGGGTGTCAGATCCCCTGGTTCTGGAATTACAGGTGTTTGTTTAAAAAAAAAAAACACCCTGTGGTCAATAGGAATAGAACTCAGCAAGGGTAACAAATGTTTTTGTTGTTTTTGTCATTTATTTATTTATTTATTTACACTCCAGATTGTATTCCCCCTCCCGCTCCACCCTCTGACTGTTCCATATCCCATACTTCCTCCCCAACCCCCTGTCTCCAAAAGGGTGTCCCCACCCCCTACAGCCCACCCAACCAGACCTCTAAACTCCCTGGGGCCTCCAGTATCTTGAGGGTTTGGTGTATCTTCTCTGACTGAACCCAGACCCAGCAGTCCTCTGCTGTATATGTGTTGGGGTCCTCATATCAGCTGCTATACGCTGCCTGGTTGATGGTCCAGTGTTTGAGAGATCTCAGAGGTCCAGGTTAATTCAGACTACTGGTCCTCCTACAGGGTCACCCTCCTACTCAGCTTCTTCCAGCCTTTCCCTAATTCAACCACAGGGGTCAGCAGCTTCTGTCCATTGGTTGGGCACAAATATCTGCATCTGACTCTTTCAGCTGCATGTTGGGTCTTCCAGAGTGCCATCATGATAGGTCTCTTTTTGTGAGCACTCCATAGCCTCAGTAATAGTGTCAGGCCTTGGGACCTCCCCTTGAGCAGGATCCCACTTTGGGCCTGTCACTGTACCTTCTTTTCCTCAGGCTCTTCTCCATTTCCATCCCTGCAGTTCTTTCAGACAGGAACAAATATGGGTCAGCGTTTTGACTGTGGTATGGCAACCCCATCCCTCATTCTTCCTGCTGGAGGTGGGCTCTATACGTTCCCTCTCCCTATTGTCAGGCATTTCATCTAAGGTTCCTCCTTTGAGTCCTGAGAATCTCTCACCTCTCAGATTTCTGGTGCATTCTGGAGGGTACCCCCAACCTCCTACCTGCTCCCCTCCCCAGAGGTTGCCTATTTCCATTCTTTCTGCTGGCCCTCAGGGCTTCCGTCCTTTTCCCTCACCCAAACCAGATCAGGTTCCTTTCTCCTCCCACTCCCCATCCACTTTCTATCCCCCAGGAAAAAAAAATAAGTCCATAAAGCATATATATCTCACATTTTCATTATCCACCCATTTGTTGACTGGCCATCTATGCTGACTCCATAATTTGGCTATGTGGATAGTGCTGTGACAAACCTGGAGATGCAGAACTGCTGCTGTATACTTAGAGACAAATTGCATGGTGTTGGTTTCCATGGTGACTAATCAATTATACAATCCCAATGGGGTTTTAAGGGTTCCTATGTCCCACATCCTCACCAACACTTCTCATTTTGGTGTGTCTGAATGGGTTCTCAATGTAGTTCTATATTTTCATTTCGCTGATTGCTGAAGATATTAAACATGTCTCACATGTTAATTAGCCATTTCTACATGTTTACTTCAAAGTATCTCCTCACACTCTCTACTCTCTAGTTTATTTGCTCTTTTGACCTCTTTGTTTAGTCATTTATGTATGCAAAGTATCAATCCCTTGTTAGGTAGATAACTGACAACGTTTTTCCCCTTTCCATGACCCATCTGTCTTGATACTTAATTTTTCTGTCAGCATGCATAAGATTTCTATGTCTTTTCCTATGATACTAGAAAAGCACTCTGCTCTGAGCTAAGTTCTTAGGCCCAAGCTTTTTAATTTTATGTAGGCTATTGTCCATTTTTTGCTATTATTTTCTGAGCCATCTGAATTCTGTTCAGAAGTCATTGCCTGTGGTGGCTATGTCCTTAACTGTTCCTGTAAGTTCTCTCCCAACAGTCTCAAAGTATGACTCTTGCACATCATATTTGACCCATTTTATTTTTAAAGTTTTCATACATGTATATATCATACATTTAGCATAGTCTCCTTCCTCTCCTCCATCTTCTTCCCCTCCCACTCATTTTACCTCTACTTTCATGTCATACACAAACATATCTCAAATTTAGGAACCAAAATAAAATCTAGGACCAACAAGTGAAAGCATATGACATTTAGCCTTTTAAAAATGGCTTAATTCATTATGTATGTGTACCTATATACATAGTATTATATATTATATATTATATATTATATGTTATATATTATATATTATATATAGATATGCATATTACTTACACATGTATAGACATATCTACACTTGTATATATCTAGGTATATATATATATGTATATATATATATATGTGTGTGTGTGTGTGTGTGTGTGTGAGTGTGTGTGTGTGTGTGTGTGTGTGTGTGTGTGTGTGTGTGTAGGTATACATGTATGTATATAGGTATAGAGAGGAGAGAGAGGAAGAAAGAGACATCTCTAGTATTGTTCTTTTTCCTCATCTACTGGGTTTTTAATCATGTTCTCCTAAGGTTCTCTGAAATTTTGCCTTCTCTGAAATGAAAGCAATGGCCAATCTTTAAATAGAAAGGCCATCAAACAGAATATATTCTATCAGAACCTTTTGTAAAGCTGCATGCAAACCCTGTGTGCCCTAGAGATCCACCATGACTAGCATTTGCTCAACTTGACACAGCTAGGGTCATCTGAGAAGAACTTAAGGAAATGCCTGCATCTGATGGCCTCCAAGTAGGTTTATGGAGCATCTTCTTAATTAATGATTAATGTGGGAGGTCCCAGCCCATTGTGAGCAGTACCACTCTGGGCAGGTGGACCCAGAAAGTATAATAAAGTAAGCAGAGCAAGCCATGGGGATCAAGCCTGTAAGCAGCACTCCTCCATGGCTTCTGCTTCAGTCCCTGCCTTGGGTTCCTGTTCAATAACACACTGTGACATGGAAGAGTAAGATGAACTAAAAACTTTTCCTTCTCAAGTTGCTTTTGGCTATGGTGTTTGTCATAGCAGCAGAAAGCAAAGTAAGACAAAAGTGTAAGTGGACATATTTAATTTAATAGTGTCATCTCATTCATAAAAATTTAAAATGGTTCCCACAATGGCAAGGTAAACCTACTGTAGAATATATAAGAAAAAATTAATTCAACTATGGTTGTTTCTATTCCAGATATTTAATTGTAATTGACAATTTTGTGACTACGAGGAAAATCACGGGATGTTATTTTGAACAAAACGTGAACAAATTTTAAAAGCTAGTTTTCACTGTGTTGATTTATTAATGAAATGTCTGTCCCACCAGCGTGCACGGTCTTGTAGCATTGATGGTGATTTCATGATCTTCTTAGTGCACAGAAGTTAGCTCAAGTCCGTGAAAACTAGTATCAAGCTTTTCTTTTTACTCTTCTTTTTCTCTTAGAGTCTTCATACTCTAACAATACAACAGCACATCTAAGTTTTCTAAGGCATTACTGTAACAAATAGATTAAAGAACAACAAATTAAATGAGTGATTTAATATAGGACATTATAATACCCTAGCCAACTAGTATTTTTTTTATCATTTGTTAGCTTAGCTCCATGAAATTAAGACTTCTGCACACAGAACAGAGACTGAGGGGCTGGAGGAATGTCTCAGTGGATGAAGTGCTTGCTGCGTAGGCAAGACAAGCTGGGTTTGAATCCCTAGCACCCACACAAGAAGTTGGGTGTGCAGCACATACCTGCAATCGCAGTGCTGGGGAAGGGGACTGGGGAACCCCCAAGTTCACTGGCCAGCTAGTCAAGCCAGTTATTGAAACCAGATCCAGAGAGAGACCTTTGTCTTGAAAATACACTGGAAAATGAAGAGGAGGATACCTGAGTTCAGCATCTGGTCTTCCACACCCAGAAAGAAGTTCACTTGCACACTTGTATATATGCACATGCATTCACCACACCCATTTAAGCTTGCTTTATTTATTTATTTATTTATTTATTTATTTATTTATTTAATGTATATGAGTACACTGTCGCTGTCTTCAGACACACCAGAAGAGGGCATCAGATATCATTACAGATGGTTGTGAGCCACCATGTGATTGCTGGGAATTGAACTCAGGACAGTAGACAGTGTTCTTAACTGCCCCACTACACACACTTCTTAAAAAACCAAGTAGACAGTTCCAGAGACTGTCTTCTGGTCTTCACATGCACATTTGTACACACACAACTGTATACACATGACCACACACACACACACACACACACACGCACTCACATTCACACTCACACACAAAGGAGAACAAAAGCTGAATGTCTCTGTAAATTGTTGTGCATACTGAAAGTGTAAAAAGGTTCTCATTAGATCCCATCAGAACAATCAGGTTCAAGGGTGTGGTGAATGAGTGTGTAAATATGTACACAATACAGAGGAAAACTTGGGTGGTGGGGGTAGTTTGCTTTCACTTGGGGAGAAAAGGGTTATTTCTAGGTAAGTTGAAATATATTTTTAAAAAAAAACAAAAATCCTATCCTAATAGTTCTAATGTGTTTCCTTGTGGGATGTTAGTTTGCCAAATCATGCTAGACTTAGGCGAGCTTCAGCACACACTCGTCAACTCTCTAAGATCTCTCTGCATAGTCGCTGCCGAATAACTTGAAACGGCTTCTGCAATGAATGATTTGGTTGGCTGGTCTTTTTGATTTTGTTTTTTTTTTTTTTTAACATAACATTTTTATTGATTCTCTGGGACTTTCACATCACATATCCAGATCACATTTGCTTCCCAGTCCTTCCATGCCTGCATCCCCACCATTGTGACCTCCCTGTACCAAAAATATACAAATAAGAATTTTTTAAAAGTCCAATTTGTATTGTCTGTTTACTCACTCGAGCACAGACTCTCAGTGGCCTGCCCTTTAAATAGAACTGATTCCTTCCCTTTCTGGACACCCCATCGCCAACCCCTCCCATCCCACCCTCCCTACCCCATCCCTACACTTCAGCATCCCCATCACACGTTTTAAGAGTTCCCTTCAGTGTCTTCCTATCTAAACTGTTACTTTTAGGGGCTAGGGGCAGCTGGAGTGGAGGGAGGGGTTGTCACTGAAGCCGTCCATGTTCCTTCCTCTCAACTGTATCACCGTCATCCATATCACAGGAAGAGTAACTAACCTCTTCGCTCTTCACAGTCAGGGAGACTACGCTCATGGGCCTCCACATGGTTTCTGGTGACAGCACATACCACAAACACAGCTCCCGGCTGAGGTAGGACCATGGACCCAGACATAGCCCTCCGTGGCAGCATGGGCCTAGACATTGCCATGGCTCCTGGTGGCAGGGCAGACCACTCAGATAAGAATGGCCCCAAGTGGTGGCACAGCCCACAGACATCAACATGGGTTCAGGCTATAGGACAAACCATGGCCTTCGGTAGTAACATCAGCCACAGACACCAGGCTGGTGGCTTTTGCTTCTCTTGCAGTCCTTGGTTTGCTTTCTTGACCCAGATACTTGTTATATAGACCGCCCAGGCTTGCTGCAAACTCTCTATGTAGCCCAGGCTGATCTGAACTTATAATCTTCCTACCTCTACCTCCCAAGTGCTAACGTTACAAGTGTGTTCCAATGTACCCAGTTTGTTAATTGATTTTATTAAACTCTTCTCCTTTTCTTCCATTATTTAGCTGTTCCATTTACAAGACTCACTAATGCTGCTGTACTAGAAATATCATGGAAAGAAAGTAGTAGAAAACCAATGAGTCAAAGAAAACTTCACATCAAAAATTTATAGATATTACAAACCAGTTCCTTATTATCATCACAAAGTATTTACTGTGTGAAGAGTAGTAGTATGTTAGACCTTTGGGGAGAGGCATTAATAAGACAACAGCTTTTATCCAAAGATTCAAGTGATAACAACTTAAATGGGGTAATAAAATACAAAGTGTAGCATCCCATATTCTGTAATTAAATAGCTAACTATAATTAGAATGTTTCACTTAGTGGCAAGTAATGTGTAGTTGGGACTTCATCTCTCCTGGTTATTTGGTAATTCCACTTCAGTCTCTTTCATATGTGTATATATTTTAAGAAACTTCTACTTTAATAGGTCTTGAGGGGTCATGTAATATATCATTCCCACAATATCATTTATTTGATTTTTAACATTATAAAATCTGATATTTCAGAAGCAGCAAAAAATGGTTAAAGACATAACTGAAGAGGTAGATAAAGGTATGTTGCCAACATATATGAGTTGAATTTAGAGTAAATTATCAATTTCCAAGACAAACTGTAGGTAGCAAATGCTACCTTTAGTTTATAGATTCTACATTAAAAGCATGCAGACGTAGGCATCTGTAGTGAGTGCTGTTCACTCTGCGTTTCTGTAGCTCTATGGCTTTTCAAAGCCTCTTTTTCATTCTTCCTCAATAATTCATTGTCAACCTCCTCAAAAGCTGCAACAATCATCTGCTGATACTTAGTCAAGCAATCATACGTCCTAAGCTGTCACTTGACAAGTATCATTTTAAATCCAATTACTGGATTTTCCCTGGCTTACCCTTATCTGGAGGAGGTAATATTATTTCCTTACGAAGACTAGAAGTCAGAGTGCCTGCTATCGGGCTATTCCACCTTCTTTCTCACCACTCACCTACTTTAGCCAATTGCTCCTGCTTGTAGTATCTATGGGCTACCCATGGTCTTCTCATCCCGTCAGTTCACACACTGCCTTCCTCCCTTATTCCCCCAATATCAGGTTGAACTACAACTCCACATAAGAGGCTCCACAGTATCAACATGGCATGTAGCTCCCTCTGGGGGCTTCATCATTCCCATATTAAGAATGTATCACTCAGTACAGACACTGCACCTCCATCTGAGGTAGGAATATAGAACAATGACATGTTGAGGGCTGTCATGTATCATCTTCTCTCATCTCAGGACTTGTCCCAGTAGCTTAGCACTTGGTCTCTGAGTAAGTGAAGAACAGGAATGCATACAGTGTGTGTGTGTGTGTGTGTGTGTGTGTGTGTGTGTGTGTGTGCGTGTGTGTGTGTGTGTGTGAGAGAGAGAGAGAGAGAGAGAGAGAGAGTTTAGTTTTGTACTATAGTGATACATATTTGTCATTTTTATCTCTCCTGATAAGGCTAAGTCTTTCTTACTAACTACTGTTGTTAACTGTGAAGTCCCTGAAATAAAGCTCGTAATTCTTACTTTTTCTTTCTAGCTGCAGCTGAACTTGAGTCTTAGTCCTTGGAAGCTTATCCTTCAGGATCTAAGCAACAAATCAAGATCGACTTCAGGGAGATAACAAAGATGTGCACAGATTAAAATAAACATGTTTTTCCGAACAAAGATATTTTATTTAGTGACCTCTTATATAACATTTCAGTAGTTTCCCATTAAATATATTGTGATAACTTTTATTGAAGAAACATGTTTTTGTATCATGTTTCTTCAACCACATATGCATGCTAAAAAACCCTACCTTTAAGGGCTAGTTTGATGGCTCAGTGGTTAAGAGCACTTGCTGCTCTTGAAGAGGTTGAGTTAAATCCCAGCTCTACATTAGGTGACTCACAGCCACCTTAACTCAAGCTCAGGGGATCTAACGCCCACTTCTGGCCTCCAAGCATACCTGTAGATAAGCGCATTCACGCACATGCATGCGCGTGCGCACACACACAAATTATATATTTTAATCCTATATTTTAAGCTGTTTCTTGGCATAAACTACCTGTGTATTTCACAAATGAAAACATGTATTACATATCCCAAATGCCCAAATTCCAGCTATTTAAACAGCATGCAAACAGCCAAGTTGTCATTCATCATTTGCTAGAATTAAAAGTCATTGTGATGGTGGCTCATTTTCCTTCCCCAATATTCACCTGCAGTATAAACGCACCTGCAGACGTGGACACATCACTCTAGCATCGTGGCCGTCAGCCAATGGTCAGAGCTTTGATATGTTGTGGTCATTTTAGCTCCATCAAACTTGACAGAATTTTGAACTTTGATGTTTTTAACTTTAAACACTGATTTATAGCCCATTTCTCAAAGAGAGAAAAAAAAAACTTTTGCTGAAAGAATTTTATCTTTGGAAATGTCTTAAAATTAGAGGTTCAAATACTATCACAAAGCACCCTTCCCTGTGGCTCACTGCAACACAATCCTACTACAGTGGGGACTACAAAATACAATATAGCTGAAGCACAAGACAGGGGCTTCAGAACAGCTACTATGAATCCGCTCAAGGAATCACAGACAATATGAACAAACAGAGCCTCAGGTAAAATTCAACAACAGAGTCAAGACATGAAAGATAGAATCTCAGGCACTGAAGACAAGATAGAAGAAATGGATATTTCAGTCAAAGAAAATGTTAAATAAAAAAAAAACTAGACATAAAAACATCTAGGAAACATCTGAGGTGATATGAGAAGACCAGATTATGAATAATAAAATACAAAGAGGTAAAAGAGAAGAAACCCAGGTCAAAGATCAGGAAATATTTTCAGCAAAATTATTAAAGGAAAATTTTCCTAATCTAAACAAGAAGGTACAACCCGGCATAACAGTGTATGCCTTTAATCCTAACACTAAGGAGGCAGAGGCAGGCATATCTCTGTGAGTTCAAGGCCAGCCTGATCTAAAAAGCAAATTCCTGGCAGCCAGAGCTATTATACAAAGAAATCTTGTCTGGAGGTCTGAGGAGTATCTATCAAGGTATAAGAAGCACAGAGAACACCAAATAGATAGGACCAGGGGGAAAAATCCATACTCCCCACGACATATAATAATCAAACACTAAATGTACAGTACAAAGAAAAAATATTAAAAGCTCCAAGGGTAAAAAGTAACATAACATCTTTAGAATAGCATCTGACTTCTCAATGGAAACTCCAAAAGCCAGAAGTCCTGAACAGATGGGCTAAAGACTTAGAGATCAGATGCACCAGCCCAGACTACTACTATACCCAGCAAAACTTTCAATCACAGAAAACGGCGGAAGAAAATTCCATGATAAAACCAAATTTAAGCAGTATCTATCTACAAGTCCAGCTCTATAGAAGATGCTAGAAGAAACTGCAACCTGAAGAGGTTACCACACCCAAGAAAACACAGGAATAAATAATCCGAGACCAGTAAATCAAAAGGGGGCCACACTATAACAACAAAATAACAGGAATCAACAAACACTGCTCAGTGATAGCTCTCAATATCAACAGTCTCAATTCCCCAATACAAAGACACAGACTAACAGACTGAATTAAAAAAGTAGGATCTATCCTGCTGCTGCATGCAAGGGACATACTTTAACATCAAAGATAGATATCACCTCAGGGTAAAATGATAGAAAGAGCTAATCCAATCAGATGTACCCAAGAAGCAAGCCAGTGTAACCATTTTAATATCTGACAAAATAGACTTCAACAAAGACAAATCAGAAGAGACAGGAAAGAACACTTAATCATCAAAGGAAAATCCACCATTTATGCACCAAAAACCCAGGCCATTTCATTTTAAAACTCTAGTACAACTAAAATCACATGATGACCCTTAGAGGGATACTCAATGACTTCAATACTTAATTCTCACCAATAGAGAGGTAGGTCATCCAGGCAAACACTAAACAGAGAAAGGCTACAGCTAACTGATGTCATAAACCAAATGGACCTAACATATCTACAGAATATTTTACCCAAACACAAAAGAACATACCTTCTTCTCAGCAGCTCATAGAACTTTCTTCAAAATTGACTACACACTTGGACATAAAGCAAGTCTCAAGAGACACAAGAAAAGTGAAATAATACTCTAAATTCTATCTGACCACCACAGATTAAACAACCATGGCTATCAACAACAAAAACATCAGAAAGGTTACAAACTCATGGAAACTGAACAACTCACTACTGAATGAAAAATGGGTCAAGAAAGAAATAAAACCTTTTTATGGTTGAATGAAAATGAATGCAAACATACCCACACCTATGGGACACAGGAAGGTGGTTGGTTCTAAGAAGCAAGTTCACAGCATAAGTGCTTACATAACAGGAATGGAGAAATCTCACATTAGCAATGTAATGGCACACCTGAAAGTTCTAGAACAAAAAGAAATAACACCCAGAAATAGTAGAAACAGGAGATGGGATGAAATAATCAAACTCAGGGCTGAAATTAATAAAGTAGAAATTTTTCAAAGAGTCAATGAAAGATGCTTTGTCCATAGATCTGGTAGCAAGAAAACCAATCTTTTTTTTTTTTTTAGAATGATCTGCCCACTGGGATCATTCTAAACTATCAGACAAGTTCCATTCATATTGCAGGAAGAGATAGGTTTTCTTTTTTGCTACCAGATCTATAGACAAAGCATCTTTCATTGACTCTTTGGAATTTTTCTATTTTATTAATTTCAGGTTTGATTATTTCATCCTGTCTACTCTTTCTGGGTGTGACTTGCCCAACAGCCAGGAGAGGAGAAGCCCTTGGTCCCAGGGAGGTTTGATGCACCAGAGTAGGGGGATGTTGGAATGGTGGGGCAGGAAAGTGTGGGTGGGTGGGGAAGCACTCTCATACAGGCAAAATGGAGGAGGGAGGGCAGATGTGGGAGGGGGCGTGGCAGAGGGGTAGCCAGGAAATGGGATATCATGGGATTGGGGGGGGGGTTGTTAGAGGGGGTAACCAGGAAGTAGGATATCATTTGAGAAGTAAATGAATGGAATGAATAATAAAACTAAAAAAAAAGAAAAAAAGAAAAAGAGCGATCCCACTGAAAATCTGCCAGAATAAAATACAAAGGTCTCAAGGGAACTCAACCATAAATGTCAGAATCTTCAAATTCTACGCTGAGACAATTTCAAGGACTCTATTTTCATCTGCAGTAAAATGCTGAGTTATATGGCAGATAAGCAGCAGTTACTGTGTTGTGTAGGGCATGGCACATGAACCATGGTCTATCTGTCCAGAAGATGGTACTCATGCTTTGGAGTTTAAAACTAAATAGGCAAATCTGCAATACAATTCAGCTATTAAGAATGAGGACTTCATGAGTTTTGCAGGCAACTAGCTAGAACTAGAAAATATCCTGATTGAGGTAACTCAGACCCAAAAGGACATGCATGGTATGTACTCACGAAATAGTGGGTATTAGCCCAAAAAAGTACAGAATACCTAGGATACAACCCACAGAACTCAAGAAGGTTAACAAGCAGAAGGGCCCAAGTGAGGCCCAGTCCCGCTTGAAAGGAAGAAAAAAAACAATCACCAGGGGATGCAGAGGGAGGGAGGGAGGGATCTGCAGAAGGAGGGAGGGAGGGATCTGGCTGGGGGGGGAGGGAACATGAGGGGGGGTGGGGGGGCGGGAGAGGAGAAGCCCTGAGAAATATGCAACCTGGGGGAGGGCTGGGGGGATCTGGTGGGGAACCCTCTAGAAAGTACCAGAGACCTAGGAGGTGAGAGACTCTCAGGACTCAAAGGGAAGAGCAGATGAAATGCTCAACAGGGCATCAAGTGGAGAGATGGGATTGCCATTCCACAGCCAAAAACTGACCCAGAACTGTTCCTTTCTAAGAGAACTGCAGGGACAAAAATGGAGAAGAGTCTGAGGGAAAAACAGTCCAGTGACAGGCCCAACTTGGTTGGGATCGATCTCAAGGGGAGGCTGGGAGGCTCCAAGACCTGACACTATGCTATGGTGTGCTTACAGACAAGGAGCCTAACATGGCAGTCCTCCAAAAGGCCCAACAAGCAGTTAACTTAGATGTGAGATACTTAACACCCAACCATTGGACTGAAGTTGGGAACCCCTGTGGCTGAATTAGGGAAAGGCTCAAATAAGCTGAGGTGGAGGGTGACACCATTGGAAGACCAGCAGTCTCAACTAACCTAGACCCCTGAGATCTCTCAGACAGAGCCACCAACCAGGCAGTATACAAGAGCTAGTCTGAGACCCTAACACATATACAGCAGAGGACTGCCGGGTCTGGCCTCAGTGGGTGAAGATGCACCTACCTCAAGAGAAACTTGAGGCCCCACTGAGTGGCAAGGCCTGTTGGGGGAACTGGGAGGGATCCACTTGGAGGGGGGGTGGGGAGTTAGGTGAAGGGAATGGGATGAGGAACTGTAGGAGGGCGGGCCGGGAACAGGGCAACGACTGGACTGTAAAAAAAAAAAAAAAAGTAATTTTTTAAAAAATGTTTAAGCAGTTATGTGGCTTCATGGCAACAGTGGTTCCCGAATCAGTCTCAATAGTGGGTAACACACTAATGATTTGTGCTGTATGTCTGTATCACCAATAGCTAAACATTTTTAAGTGCAAGTGTCTGGTTCTACACACACACACACACACACACACACACACACACCCCTCTAACTAGCCTGGGACGCAAACTCCACGAGTTTTAGCCCTTGCTGGTGACGATCTCCTTGCGGGCCCACCTACAGGTGTTCAACAAGACACTTGTCCTGCCAGTCTCGGTGAACTCGGTCACCAAGTTCGCGGTACCAGGAAGACTACAGTAAAAGTGGCGAGGGATGACCTCCGAGGAACAGGAAGTTTCGACGAGTCCGGGACTGGCGCGGACTCGCGGGCCAGTCCAAGGCTAGAGTCCAGCGCCACTGGGGTGATCGTGATGGCTGCAGACGCAGTTGGGATTACAGGCTGCCTGTCTCTTGCAGAAAAAGAACTCAGAAAGGGTCACCTATAAAAGCTTCATGCGCGCCTACGAGCCCTCTAGCCTCTCACTAGCCGGGGCAGGGTTCGTCTCGCCTCCAGGAGCAGTGGAGCACAGCGTGCATAGAGAGCCGCCCAGCCAAGGGGGCGTGGGCAAGCTCGCAGTGCACGCCGGGAAACTCGGTCCTCCGACACCATCTTGCTTTGCTGTCTGCTGCGGTGACCGTGGGAAAGGGCAACTGCCAGAGCCATGAAGCTCCTCAGCAGGGCCGGGTCCTTCTCGGTGAGTATGGGGCGCGCGTGAGGCAGGGCTGGGGACGTTTGTCCGCCACTCGGTGGCTGGCTGCGGAGCGTGCGGCCCTGGCCTCAAGGCCTGGGTCTGCCCTTCAGGTAAACCCCGCGGACAAGCGAGTTGCCGGCGAGCTGAGGCCTGGGAGGCTCAGCGGGTCCTGTGAGCAGGAAAGAGCTAACGCCGGGAAAAGCAGAGAGAAGGGTAGCCTTGAGAGTGGCGAAGCAGCTCTCAGGAGACTCCTGAAGGTCACTTGAGAAGCAGGTAGGGCGGAGGCCAACGACACCTGAGCCACTTGCTTCCCCAGCAGGGACTTCTGCTCCTGGGTTTATCCTGAGGCATCAGTTTCCCCAGTGCCTGCGAGTATAATAAACGCACAAATGCGGTGCGATGCTTACTATCTCAGTACCTGCACCTTCGTTCTGTCAGTACTGAGTCCCGGCATTCCATTACGTGCTATTTTCTTGGTCTCTTATTTAAAAGCTTCCTCCAGAAGGGGTTCTTGATCTTTCTTCAAATTTCCTTCGTAGCCCTAAATTATGTAGTTGTCACGGGCCGGGGGTTGGGGGGAACCTCATGTGTCAGCACGTTATCGCTCTGAAATAGTTATCAAGAGATTTCCAGCAAGAGCTAATTTGCCCTACTAACTGGTTACATGTGGAGCTTTTCGTTCGTAACCACCTTTTGAGAGAGTGCTTCTAGTATCTAGAGGTCATCGGTGCAGCTAGACATCCAACCATACAACAGCAGCCCCTACAGCACAGAATTAAAATGCCAAAATGCCAGTCGTGTCTGTGTTGAGAGACCACTAGACAGTGATGCACCCTGCCTGGACATGGTGTTTCCTTGTGCTTTGTACTTACATATATGTATTATACAAATTTAGGCTACAGTTGTATTCTTTGTGCCTAGACAGACCAATTGCTAAGAGTCCTTCAAGAACAAGACTTACTTTTCATGAGACTAAATTGATGTGTGTGTTCTTAAAGTAGAAATTGTATGACAATTGAGAGCTATGTCTTTCCTGAAAAGAACCCAAAAGAAGCAGAAATTTTTAAACATCAGTACCCAAAAGCACCTAATGGAACTGTGGATTATTCATGTGTGGACTGTTACACTTGGTTCTTATGGAATTGCATCTTGGGCAGTCACAGCTAAAAATCACAAGTGGCTGCATACACCGTATCCAGCAAACTAAAATGATAATGGTACAGAGTTAATTATGATTCATAATTTACAAGCAGGACTGAAGGGAAAAGAGTAATTCTACGAACAAGTGAAAACCAGCAGCCAGATTAGACCAGCACTAATGACTTAGTGTTTAGTATGCAGCAGTCTGGGCCGTGCTGTGTAGGAGCATTATAGTACATTCGGCAAACAACAGCAACATGTCACTGGATCTTAGCATCATGAAAATGTATTTACTTGCATGTCCATTAGTAACCCTGTGAACCCTACACATAACTGGAATATCGTAATAGCTTTATACCACTGTGTATGATTTATAAATGTGTGTGTGTGTGTGTGTGTGTGTGTGTGTAGTCAGTGCATTTAGATCCATCATCCAAGTTACTACGTATACTGAGAATTTGCTGTTGATTTTAGGATAGTGTAGATATTTGTCCGATGAAGCCATGACGCTTTCTTGGTTGAATATGCCTAGTACAGCACCTGGAAGGATGAACATGTTGTGCAGATGTTAGAGGCGTTGAGAAAAGATCCTTAAAGTGATGAAGGTGATTTTAGTGGAAATAAGTGAAAGAGACTGACAGATGGAGGAAGCAGGAGTGCTGAAATCTGTTTTAAAGTGTTAACAATCCAACTGTACAGAAACTTTGAAAACATCACTACTAGAAGTAACACTTGACATTTTAATAAAATAATTAAAAGGCAAAAAAAAAAGTATTTTACAAAGCTCATAGAGAACTCATTATTCTGTATAAATCACAAATCGGTAGAAGTTTAATGCTTCAGGCCAGGCATGGTGGTATAAACCTGGAGTCCCAGAGGAATCCTGAATTTAAGATCATCCCGGGCTACACTGCAAACTTTTTTTTTTTTTTTTCAAAAAGGAAGGGGAGAAAAGAAAAGAACTGTCTACAGGGGGGAAAAATGGCTTGGGTAGACTGAATGTTACTTGTGAGAACTTCTCATGAAGGCAGAGGTTTACTTGAAGTCACTGTGTGGGTGGTAGTGCTGACACCTTGCTTTACATGTAATGGACTGTTCTCATGAGCACACACATAACCTGTCTTTGGTTTTTGTTGTTGTTGTTTTGTTTGTTTTGTTTTTTTAGAGATTTTATTCCCTCAAAGTTGCCCCAAAGGTTAAAACTTCAGCAGCCCCTGGAGGAGTCCCTCTGCAGCCTCAGGATCTTGAGGTTAGTCCCACTGAGCAGCTCGGTGGAGCCCACATCCAGTTTACTTAAACTCCTTGATTAAAGACGGGCATTGGTCACATCTCTTTTCTGTCTTAACTACAGTTTACCAAATTACCAAATGGTTTGGTGATTGCTTCTTTGGAAAACTATGCTCCTCTGTCAAGAATCGGCTTATTCATTAAAGCAGGCAGTAGATATGAGGACTCCAACAACTTGGGGACCTCTCATTTGCTACGTCTTGCATCTAGTTTGGTAAGTGTCTTTATTACCGTAGTGTTTGGAAATGATGTGTGATCTTGGGCCTGTAGAGAAGACAAAACATAAGGGGCTGAGGAGATGATTTCGTAAAGCCTTGCTGTGCAGGCATTAGACCTGACTTCAAATACTAGCACCAGCCGGGTGGTCGCAGCACAGGCAGGCCTTTAGTTCCAGCACTGGGTAGGCAGGGGCAGGCAGATCTCTGAGTCTCATGCTAGCCTGATCTTCAGAGCAAGTTCTAAGACAGCCAGAGCTACAGAAGAACCCTGTCTTGAAAAAAACAACATCCATGTAAAGAAACCAGTCATAGCCATGCATACCTGTACCCTTAGCAGATTTAGGCAGATCCTGTAATGTTGCTGTCATACCAGCCAGATCCAAAGAGGTTCAGTGAGAGAAGACCCCATCTCAAGAGAGAGCTTCAGGAAACACATCACAATTTCCTCTGGCCTATTATGAGTGTGTGTGTGGGCACACACATAAAGGCATTGAGGTTCACACCTGTAACCCAAGCACTTGGAAGGTAGAAACAAGAGGATCAACAGTCTGAGGCTAGCCTGGACTACATGAAACCTTGTCTTAATAAAACAGCAAAAGCTTGAAAGCAATGTCCCTCTTATTTATTTCCTTAAGCTGTTGTATCATATTTACACAAGCTGGGTGGCTTAACTCAAGAAATGTATCTTCTTACAGTTTTAAAGGCTTGAAAGCCAAGGTGTTATATTAAGTCAAGACATCAGCAGAGCCATGCTTCCATAGGGAAGAACCCTTCCTAGCAGCTGGTGTTTGTTGATAATTTGTTATATTCCTCAGCTTAAAGATGCATCACTCCAATACCTACTTCTCTTGTCTCTTAGCTGACCTTCTGTCTGTCCTTGTGTCCAGATGTCCTCTTCTGAGAACACCTATCATAATGGATTTAGAGCTTCTGCTAATCCAATATGATTTGACCTTATCATTTACAAAGACTCTGTTTCCTAATAAAGTCACATTTCCAGGTTCTGAGTAGACATGAATTGTAAAGAGCTATTGTTTAATCCTGTAATATCTCATAATATAAAATGAGAAACCACAGGATATTGGTCACAGACAATTGGTATTATCCAACTGGGTATTGCTATCAAAACAAAGAAACTAGTAGAAGAGATGCAACTTTTTTTTAATAGAAAGTGCCAAAAATTGAAAAAATAGTAATTTCCCATATATGTGTCTCTCTTTTTGACTCTCTCTTTCTCCTTTGAAATTATATCTCTTGCCTTTCCTTTCTCCAAACCCTCCCGTGTACCCTCCCTCTCTCCTTCAAATTCATGTCCTCTTTTTTTCATTAATTGTTACTATATACATTTATGTCTATACATATATATTCTTAAATATAACCTACTTGGTCCATATGCTACTTGTATGCATGTTTTTAGGGCTGACCATTTGTCACTGGACAACCAGTTGTGCTCTTCCATAGGGAGGGCTTTCTCTCCCACTCCCAGCTTTCCTCAGTTGCCAGTAATTCTTTGTGAAGGGTTGAGGTGTCATGGACTTCTCTGCCTCTTTCACATGGCCATTGATGGTGTCCTTATTGAATAAACCTACAAAACACTCCTACAGCTAAGGCTCAGGAAACATTGTAGTAGAGAGGATGGAAAGAGTGTAAGAGTCAGGGACTCGGACTTTGCTGTGAGATGTGTCTCCTAGTGATGCCAGAAGCTGCACCCATGAAGTCTCACCAGTACACAAGTCTCTTTAGAATAGAAAAGTCTAGTAAGCTTATAGCTAAGCTTTACTAGTGGAATTTTTTACACAACTGTATTTTGAATTAAAATCTAAGCCTGGTGTGATGGCATGTAGCTTGTAATTGCAGTTCTCAGGGAGCTGAAGCAGGAAAGTTCATTCTAGAGTTCGAGATAAACCTGACCTGCTTAAAAGTAAGCAGGACTATGTAAGGAGACTTTGTCTCAGAAAAACAAAATAACAGTATATATATATATGTATGTAAACATACATGCAATGCATTCTGTTGAATCTCATAATTCTTATTAAAAAGTACCTGTTAGTTAGGACCTACCTAGTAAAGTTCTGTTAGGATCTGCTAATAACACTTAAGATAATAAATTTTGATAACTGTGATGTGTGACAGACCAGACATTGAAGAATTATTAACAAAAGCATTCTTTCTTTTTCAAGACTACCAAAGGAGCTTCATCTTTCAAGATAACCCGTGGAATTGAAGCAGTTGGTGGTAAATTAAGGTGTGTTGAATAGTAACAAGAAATAGAGCTGGAGAGATGGCTCAGGAGTTAAATAGGCACATTGTTCTTGCAAAGAACCTGAGTTGGATCTCCAGCACCCATGTCAGACAGATCACAACTACAATAACTCTAGTTCCAGGAATCCAACACCTTCTGGCCCTTACAGTCAGCTACCTTCATGTGCACATACTCTTTCACAGACACACATTTATACATATAATTAAAAATAAAATCTTCGTGGGTAGAGGAAACTGGACATAATGGCATATGTGTTTAAGCACAGCACTTGGGAGCAAAGGATCTCTCCAGGCCAGCCAGGACTCAATGTTGAGACCTGTCTCAAAGTATGTGGGGGATACAAATCTTCACTTATAGGATGACTGCTCATTGTTAACAAAGGGATTAAAGATTTTATAACAGAAGGGGGAAAAGTGAATGCATTTTCATCAAAAATGTGAAGCATGGCTGTGTAGATGGATGTGACTGGGAGTAGATATTTGTAGTGTGTACAATATGCAAAAGATTGCTGATTGGGAAATGTAAAATCCATAAACCGGAGGGGGAAGGAGAACTAGAAGAATAACAGGGGACAAAGGGTAGAAAAAGGCTATTCCCAAAAAGAAACCAGAAACGGTATTAGCAATGTGGTACTATGAGGCCACCATAAACTGTGTTAATTTTTTTAAAGACTGGAAACTAAAAGTCCAAGTCAAGGAAAAGTAGCCTGGATCTTATCTTCTTATCTTTCCTTTTTCTTTCTTCTTCTTCTTCTTCTTCTTCTTCTTCTTCTTCTTCTTCTTCTT
>NW_021604600.1:1712877-1751823 GCF_004785775.1 Grammomys surdaster
TTCTTCTTCTTCTTCTTCTTCTTCTTCTTCTTCTTCTTCTTCTTCTTCTTTTTTTTAAGAACTAATGGTTCACTTTCTAACTACACAGCAGTTAGGAACTGAAGTTAACTTGTTATCTGTATAGTTTAAAGACAGTATACTTAGGGCTATGGTTTGTGAAGTTGGAGAGAATAAGGGAATTGTTATCAAAAGTCTACAAAGGAATCTTAAGTATTTGCCCTTTTGTTTTTCATTTTAAAATATGTGGAACATAAAATTTGCCTCTTTAAATGTGTATATAGGGTTCCACAACATTGACATTTGATCATTGTTGTCTCTGTCCACCTCTGGAACTTCACTGTTGTACTCCGCTGAAACTCTCCCAATAAGATGTGACCTCCTGTTCCCTTCGCCCTTGGCCACCATCCTATTTTCTCTGATTTTGATTGTCCTTTTGTTAGAATGTTAGCTTTACATTTTGCTGTCATTTTGTTCTTTGAATAAATGGTATAAACTATGTTCATTAGTAACTTACTTAGCATAAGGTCCTTGGGGTTCATCCATGAGGCAAGATTTGATTACTTTTTAAGGTGAATTTATTTGCCATTTTTTAAAAAATACTTTAAATTTTTAGTTGAATATATAGTATTTTCTGACTCAGATAATTCACCATAACTTATTTTCAATTCAGTGTTACTGCAACAAGGGAAAACATGGCATACACTGTGGAAGGCATTCGGAATGATATGTAAGTACTTGCATGTATTAGAATATCTGCTTTTATGGGATACTAGGGACAAATAGTGTAAATAAAACCTACTACTATATTAAATAAAAAATCCAGTTTTTAAAAAGGCGTAGGAACCAGAGAGACAGTTTAGTGAATGATTAAGAATGCATACTGCTCTTGCAGTGAACCAAAATTTGGATCCTAACATCCACATCCGGAGACTCACAACTGATGTAACTCCAGTTGCAGGGGATCCAGTGCCCTCTTTTGGCATCCACAGGTCTTTGACTCAAGTTTATAAACCTATACATAGGCTATATACATAATAAAATTTATTTAAATCTAAAGAAAACAATTAATAAAAATAGAAATAATATGCTTTTTTAAAAAAATACAAATTTGGGAGTTGGGGTTGGTGAGGAGGAGGTATAGGATGAGGAACAGTCAGAGGGTAGACCAGGAGAGGATAAAGACTGGACTGCAAAAAAAGATTAAAGAATTAAAACATACAAAAAACACACAAAAGTTATAAAAAAGAAAATATACAAATTTTGTATTAAAGAAGGTGACCTAGACTCAGAAAGATAAATGCCATATTCTCTCAACAAGTCCTAGCCTTTAATGTTTGTGTATGTGTGTAGGAGTGTGTGAGTGTAGTTCATGACACTGGAAAGGGAACCACAAGGTGTTGCAGAAGGCAGGGCAAAGTAAAACATCTGAGTCAGGAAAGGAGAAAGGAAGCATCTAGCTGTGGAAAAGTACAAGTGGAAGGGGGCAAAAAAAGAACAGAGGATAGGTGGAGGGGGATCAATAAAAGTGGGTTTAAAACTGCCACGATGAAACCTAACACTTTGTATGCTAACTTAAATTTCAAAACAGAGACTAAGCTATACTTCATTTACTTTGTCACTGTGACCTTAGACTTTTACTTTGGAATATTATTTATAAATCTAGTATTAATTAGGCTAATTAATACTAACCACTAATATGATTACAGTTTAGTATCTTAAATGTTGATTTAACATTTTGTTCTGGTCCTGGAGATCACCTAGAGCAGTAGTTCTCAACCTGTGGGTCACGACTCCTCTGGGGATCAAACAACCCTTTCATAGGGATCACCTAAGACCATTGGAAACACAGATATTTACATTACTATTCTCTTTTTAAAAAGAAAGAACAGAAAGTTAGGTGGGAAAAACAGGAGCAAAATATATTGTATAAGAAATGTTTTTCAATAAAAAAAAAATAAAAATAAAAAACACATTCCAGGGGCTGGAGAGATGGCTCAGTGGTTAAGAGCACTGACTGTTCTTCCAGAGGTCCTGAGTTCAATTCCCAGCAACCACATGATGGCTCACAACCATCTATAATGGGATCTGATGCCCTCTTCTGGTGTGTCTGAAGACAGCTACATTGTACTCATATATGTAAAATTAATAAATAAATCTTTTTTTTAAAGTACATTTTTAAAAAACACACTCCATAATTCTTAAGATAACTTTTTTGCATTGATATTTGTAATGTTTGATTCTATTACAATTTACATTGATAATACATTATGATTTACAGTAGCAAGATTACAGTTATGAAGTGGCAACAAAAAATGATTTTATGATTAGAGGTCAGACAGCATGAGGAACTGTATTAAAGGGCTGCAGCATTAAGAATATTAAGAACCCCTGACCTAGAGCTTTGAGGCATACCAAGCAAGTATTCTATCCTTGAGCTCCCTCCCAGCCAAGTCCTTGGTTTTTCAAAATAAGGTATTATTTCATAACCCAGGCTAGCCTAGAAGAAAAAGTCCTCCAGCCTCCACCTACCAGATGTTGGATTAAAAGTATGTGTCATAACACCAGCATAAATTTGTGACCTGTACCTCTTCACTGGTTTTCTGTAGTGAGATCCTGATGGAGTTCCTGCTCAATGTCACAACAGCACCAGAGTTTCGCCGTTGGGAAGTAGCTGACCTTCGGTCTCAGCTAAAGATTGACAAAGCTGTTGCCTTTCAGAATTCACAGACTCGTAAGTACATTTGCAGATTCCATTCCATTGTTTCTAAGATAATGGTTTTGAGAAGATCCAACTTGTAAAGAAAATCTTATGTGTACTTGAAAATATCTCCCAAAGTGCACTCTATTGAAGAGTCTTGTTTGTTTTGTTGTTGCTTTCCACGTTGGTGAGTGGACAGATTGATGGTCGACTGCATATGCTGTGCTGTCTGTTCCTTCACTGTGTTGGTTTTGTTTCTGTCTTGCTTAGAAAAAAGCACTGTGACAGCTTACTGTTGCTGTTGTCAGTGACTCCGCTTACAGGGCCCTCCAAAGCACATCCCACGTGTTTTGTCTTGATCTTTTGCTTGTTTATTTAGATTACTGTTTTTGTCAAAGTATATGTGTATTTCTTGGGTTTTATTTGATTTTAAAGAAAGAATAGAAAGTTAAGTAGGAAAAACATGAACAAAATATATTGTATAAAATTGTTTTTCAATAAAAACTTGAAGAAAAAACCTCCATAATTCTTAAAATAACTTTTTTGCTTGGATATTTGTAATGTTTGATTATATAATCTTAGCAGATATAGCTGGCAAACCAAATCTGTAAACAAACACTGCTGGCTTTTAGACATTACATAGCTTCTGGTAGGAGCAAAACTGAGCATGTGGACTAGAGTAGGAGCCAGCTGTAGTATTCTGAGTGCACTGGGGACCAAATGCAGGACTCGCAAGAAAGAACCTGTGTGAGATTTAGTGAGAGGTTTGTGTGCTAATATATCACGGTGAACTTGTGTCACAGAGGAATGTGGTCAACGGCAACATTGTAGAAAGGGTTCCATACTTGTCCAAGCTGGCTGCTTCTCACCATTGAGGTTCCAGTCTTTGTCTGGCCAAACGTGTCCTGTCACATGTCCTGTCACGTGTCCTGTCATGTGTCCTGGCTGTTCTTACATCTCCCCTAGGATTACTATTTAGTCCAACTTCTGACTCCTTGCCAGTGACCCTTTCTGCTTTGAAAACCAAGTGAACATCTTTTAAAACCAATCTGTGAGTTAGAGACCAAAACTGTAATCTAGCCTTTATAGCTTTCATCTGACCCCATCCTCCTCCTCTTAGGTTTTGTTATAACTATTTATATGCAAAAATCATGCTTTTTAATGGGAAGCATGTATGTTTTGGTACTTGTTTACATTTGTAACGTTTAAATTAGGTTAAACATACTCACCCGTCTCCTTGAACGTCTTACATTTCTTAACTGTGAAGACTGTGCAAAGCCTTTCTAGCTGCTCCTGCTCCTACGTGTTCTCTTTGTATCACTGACTCCCCCTCCCTCCCCAATCCTGAGTCAGACTCTGCTTTGTCTGTTTCCTCTATGTTTTAACTATCACAAGGTAGTCACCTGGGACTTAATCATTGTAGAAGACTTTTCCAAGATTTTCTTGTACTCTCTTCCTTTTCCTGCTGTCATTCCATGTGCCCAGCTGCACACTTTACTGCTAACACTCATAACAATTTTATTTCATAATTTTCCCCCTCAATGTTTTGAGAGTGGCCATTGTATCTGACTTCTCTCCATGTTTCTAGCAACTAGCACAGTGCTTAGTATCAGGAAGCGTGCCCAAATAATGAACAGATATAAGGGATATAATTCCAGAAAAGGCACAGAACCCAGAAGGCAGGTGCAGCAGTGCCAGGGCACCAGGAAAGAGTAAGTCCGGGTCAGTGGTAAGTAGCTTTTTACTCCCAATAACTGGCGATAACCTAAGCTTGCTGCTTTCATAGTTCCCTGTGTCCTGGCAACTCTCACATCACCCAGGGAGAGAACCAGGAGTAAAGTCAGATTCAGATTAAATAAATTATTGTTGTCTCACAGAGACAACTCCTCTCCTTTCTCTTTGTACTCTGCAGAGGTACTCTTTGAACCTCTGCAGAAGGTTGTGAGCCACCATGTAGTTGCTGGGATTTGAACTCATGATCTCCTGAAGAGCAGTTGGTGCTCTTAACCGCTGAGCCATCTCACCAGTCCTGAACTTTAAAAGTTGCTCTAAGTTATGTAGTAACAAATTTCAAGTCTCTGGAAACTTCAGTCTCAAATCTATATATACTTGTTGCTGTCTTTAAAATACTGTAGCCATCGATAAATTTGAGCACGCGTTGTTTATGTTTCAGGTATCATTGAGAACTTGCATGATGTTGCCTACAAGAATGCCTTGGCTAATCCCTTGTACTGTCCTGACTATAGGATGGGGAAGATAACGTCAGAGGAAGTAAGTGATGGGGCTGTGTTAGGAATGCTCACTCCTAACCACCAGACCACATTATATTGGACGTGCTATTTGAGGATGTTTGTTGGGTTTTGTATTAACTCCTAATCTTAAGAAATCCATTCTGCTTTTTTCATCCCGGCGTACTTGGTTTTGTTTTGTTTTACTAAACTTCTTTTTGAACAGTATTTTTTTTTCCCTTCCCTTTTCCCTCTTGCTCTGGCCCAAAGTGTACTGTAGCCGTCTTCAGACACACCAGAAGAGGACATCAGATCTCATTACAGAAGGTTGTGAGCCACCATGTAGTTGCTGGGATTTGAACTCATGATCTCCTGAAGAGCAGTCGGTGCTCTTAACCGCTGAGCCATCTCACCAGTCCTGAACAGTTTTTTGTTGTTTTTGTTGTTGTTTTTAAATATCTTAACTAAAAAGTTTTTATGAGTAACGAGGTCCTAAAATGAAAATCTAAAACAAGCAAAATAAACAAGAGATTGTCTTGTGGGTCTGGAGAGGTGGCTAAGTGTGTAAGAGCTCCTGCTGCACACACATGAGAATCTGAGTTTCATATGCATGTAATTACCACCAAGAGTGGCCACAGGCACCTGCAATCCTTGTGCTGTGGAGCAGGAACAGAAGAATCACTAGGCTTGTGGACTGCCGACCTAGCTCTGGATTCAGTAAGAGACCCTGTCTCAAAGGAATAAGACAGTGAGTGATGGAGCAGGACACCTGACATTCTCCTCTGATCTGTGTACGTGTACACATACCACACGCACACACATGCACGTGCACTGAATAGGCAGGGAGAAGACTGAGCCAAAAACTAGCTTACATGCCAAAAGGCACTCAATGTTAATACCTGGTGTATTTTCTTCTATAGCCTTTTCTGTGTGTATGTATACTTTTTAAATAATTTAATGGTTAAATATCATAGTAAAGTATTTTATAGTTATAAAATCTAGTGACATGTATGAAATAAACCTCACGTCCTTACTTCCCATTTGGTCTTTAGCCCAGCACTGTTTATTTACCTTTTCTAGGACACCAACTCCCCTGGGCCAGCAGGCCAGATTTATCCCATGTCACAGACAAGTGTATGCCTTAGAACTGTGTTTCTAAAGCAAGAAACATTGACTATTGGAGTTGGAGAGCTGGCTCAAAGGTTACAAGCACTAGCTACTCTTCCAGAGGGCTCAGGTTTGATTCCTAGCACCCACATGGTAACTCACGACTGTCTGTAACTCCAGGGACTCCTGTTCCCTTTTCTGCACCATCAAGCATGCCCCTGGTGCACAGATAAGCATGCTGTAAGTATAGGTAGGTGGACATAATCTTACTGCCCGCTTCTACCACCTATTCCTCCCTAATTATTCATCAGAAAATTTGAGGGTCTGGAGAGATGAGTTAATGGGTAAAGGCACCTGTCACACATGACTAGTGACCCGAGTTCAATCTCCAGGACCAAATAAAGGTGGAGAGGACTGAGTCCACAGAGCTTTCTGACTCTGAAAGAAAAATTTGGAATTATCAATCCTTTCTAGGTATTGTTTCAAGTATTGTTTCTCATTTCTAGTTTGTGATTAGATGTTAACTTTGATAAACTTGATGCTCTCAAAGGTCGTTAGTGTTTTGGTTTGTTCTCTTTTTTTTTTTTTTAAAGATTTATTTATTTATATGAGTACACTGTAGCTGTTTTCAGATACGCCAGAAGAGGGCATCGGATCCCATTATAGATGGTTGTGAGCCACAATGTGGTTGCTGGGAATTGAACTCAGGGCCTCTGGAAGAGTAGTCAGTGCTCTTAACTGCTGAGCCACCTTTCAAACCCTGTTTGTTCATTTTTTAATGTGTTCTTAGGCTAAGGGAAGGATAAGGAGATTAGTGTAGTACACTTTAGCAATTCAGCTTCAGTAGAAAAACATCCATAGAAAGACAGTTGATTGGCCATCTAAGGCAACTCCACAGATGTTTACCATTCTTTCAGGCCATAGCTTCTTGATTAAAGTGGTGAAAGTTCAGCCAGTGTTTCTTATCAGTTATCACTTCAGTCATTCTCTGAACCCTTCTGGTAGATACTGTGCCTCTACAGTGTAGAACAGTGTATCTCTGCATATAAATAAGCACATATCCAATTTACCTATAAATGAAGGGTTTTTTTTCCCTGCCCCCTAAAGAAATTTTCAACCCCTTGGAGGTAGTACTCATTACTCATAATTAGATGCTAGTCTTGCTTCTTGTCTGCTTAGCTAAGGTAGCCATGTAAACCAAGATTCCCAAGTCTCACTGAGTGTTAGTAGCCATGTGTGCTGGTTAGATAAATAAGTAGTTGGGTTTTTTCTCTGTATGAAAACCCTGACTGACCTTGGACTCACAGTCTTCAGTATTGGCCTCCTGTGTGCCAGGATCACAGAGGTGTGCTCCAACTGCATAAAACTTGACTGGTTTTAAAGATTCTAAGATTCTATCTGGAATCAACTTAATCCATCTGTACTATCAAAAACAGTGTTATTTTTGTATTTACACTCTCTTAGACAATTCTGTAATCTTAATTGGAAACTATTTATTGGTAACTTTTACCATTATGATGATGACATTCTCCATAAAAAAGCAACTTAGAAGAGGCGGAAAGTTTATTTTGGCTCAGAGTTTGAGGATACTATCTGTCTTGGCAGTGGGGCCTGACAGTGGGAATGTGAGGCAACTAGTTACTTTGCATCTGCAGTTAGGAAACAGATGGATGAATTTTGGTGCTCCACTAGCCTTCTTTATGTTCAGGCCCGATGGATGTTGCCACCCACATTTAGGATGGGTCTTTGCATCTATTTGATAATGTGGGTTAACTATCACAGGAACCCTGGTGTTGACTGACCTGATAGCAAGTAAAGTTTTAGACAAATTGGTCTCAAAAGTGGGTAGGACAGACCTACCTCAAAAAAAAAAGGAAAGGAAAGGAAAGAAGGAAGGAAAAAGAAACAAGGGGGAAATGGGTAGAAGTGTAGTTACAGTAGTCTGTCATAGAATGTTTATAGTGTTGTATGATTACCTGACAGTAAATAAGATGTACTGTTTAAAACCTCATTAGAATACTAAGGGCATAAACTTGGTCTCATTCTTGATTTCAAGTCAGTGTATACTCTTAATTTGTTTTGATTCTTTTTTTTAATATTTTTCCCATTTTCATGTCTGTGGTGTGATGTATATGAAGGCAGGCATGGTACAGGCAGAGGTGAGAATTCTACATCTTCCACTAAAGGCTACTAGCAGAATACTGACTTCCGGTCAGCTAGGATGAGGGTCTTATAGTCCACACCCACAGTGACACACCTACTCCAACAGGGCCACACCTACTCCAAAGGGACCATACCCTCTAATAGTGCCACTCTCTGGGCCGAGCATATACAAACCATCACAAGTTCTCACACCATTCAGTCTGTTTAAATTCAGTGGTTTTATTAGAGTTTTCATTACAGTTGTAGACCCATGAGGCCATAAGGTCTTACTCTTTTAAGCCATAGTTTTTAGTATAAAATCACAGTGTGATGAGCAGTAGCTAATCCTGCATAGTCCATTATGGCAACATTCAAACCTGGGGATTTGTTTCCTGCCATACTGCACTTGTATATTTTTAACCGTTTGTATTTATACTAACATGACCTAATAGTTCTTCTTTACTTCCTCAGTTACATTACTTTGTTCAGAACAATTTCACAAGTGCAAGAATGGCTCTGGTTGGACTTGGTAAGTCTGAGATTGCTTGCATGTGAGTTTGCTTCCCAAGAGCAACCCTTAAACTGTGTGACATATGCATAGGGTTGAACATTTTGAAAACCCTAGGAGAATAGTATATGATAGGGTTTTAATTGCTAGTTATTGGGGAAACAAATTACAGTATTTTACTACTTCCTTTAAAGTCTTGACAATGTTTACAAAATTTATAAGCAAAGAGCATCAATAGTAACTAACAAAATTTTAATCTGCGAGATTGGCAAAAAATAAAGGGTTGGCTCTTCCCAGTATTACCTAGGATTTGAAGAAATATATATACACTGTCAAACATTGCTGACATGCTGGACGTGGTGGCTCATTCCTTTTAATTCCAGCACTCCAGAAGCAGGTAGACCTCTCCAAGTTTGAGGCCAGCCTGATCTACATAGTGAGTTCTAGACCAACCAGAGCTACATAGTGAGACTATCTTGAAAAAAACAAAAACAATTATCGGTGGGAGTATAAGTTGACAGCTTTTGAATATATCTATTAAAGGTTCTTTATTTTGGATACTATATATCCACTTATCAAGTTTGTTGCTTATAAATAGTTTATATTACATGGTTTGTCTTTTCACTCTTGATTGCCCTTCAGTGTACAATACAAGATTCCAACTGCTATTAGAAACATGCTAATGTCTATTTAAAAAGATACTGGTTAAATAAATGATGTATTCATTGAGTGGAATATTTTATAACCATTTCTAACTACTTAGATACAAAATATGGAAGACAATTTAGAAACACTAAAGACAATAATAACACTTTTAAAATAGGGTCTTGTGATGTAGCTCAGTAGTAAAACATATGTCTAGCATGCTTGGGACCTTAGATTCAGCTTCTGACACCACAAAAGAATAAGTGAGCTGGGTAGTGGTGGTGCCTGCCTTTAATCCTAGCACTTAGGAAGCAGGGGCATGTGGATCTCTGAGTTCAAGGCCAGCCTGGTCTACAGAACAAATTCCAGGACAACCAGGGATACACAGAGAAACCCTGTCTCAAAGGGGGAAAACAAAGGTAAAAGAAAATTAATATATACCAGTAACTAACTATATAGGAAAACATTTAGATGAATATAATAGTTAATAATAAATTGTAAATTGATAGCAGGAGGAGTGCTATTTTGGCAAGAAGATTCATGGTTTTTCTTTTGTTTTTTTTTCTGTTTATTTTTGTAATGTTTGAGTACTTTTGTAATTAAATTATTTTTTAGTATGTATGAGTACATGATTAGCAGCTGAGTACATGCCATTGCCACCACACGTGTGGAGGTCAGAAGACAATCCTTCCACCTTCAGGTATATTCCAGGGATCCAACTCTGGTCTCCAGACTATTGTGGTGCTTTTGCCTGCTGATCTGTCTCGAAGCCTGGTTTGCATTTAATAATTACATATTTTAAAACAAGGGAAAACGGAAGCTTTATAATTGTATTGGAGAAATATTGACTCTAGTTTTGTTTTTGCTTCCATTGAAACAGGTGTGAGTCATTCTGTCCTAAAGCAAGTTGCTGAACAATTTCTCAACATGAGGGGTGGCCTTGGTTTAGCTGGTGCAAAAGCCAAATACCGTGGAGGTAAGTATTCTTTCTCCTAGGTATGATAGCATATGTCAGTGGCATTTCTCTGCAGAAATAGCATGTTGGGGCAATATTGGCTTGATTGTTACTACCAAACCATGTCAGTACAGAAGAAAAGAAGTAGATGGCTCAGGTGTTATGGGAAACATGCTTTGAGTGGGTATACCTCGTAAACCACAAACTCTAACCTTGGTTAATTAGTACTGTGTTATAGAGACTACTGATGAGTAAAACCAATGATAGTAAAGATACTTTTTTGCTCCTCCCTCTTTACATGACCAGGTGAAATTAGAGAGCAGAATGGAGACAATCTGGTCCATGCTGCTATTGTAGCAGAAAGTGCTGCCGTTGGAAGTACAGAAGCAAATGCATTTAGTGTACTTCAGCATCTTCTTGGTGCTGGACCACATATCAAAAGGGGAAACAACACCACCAGCCTCCTGAGCCAGAGTGTTGCCAAAGGAAGTCACCAGCCTTTTGACGTGAGTCTAAGCAGTCAATGTCTCTTGTTTTAGCTTCCAGAAACACGTTACTTGTCATACAGTCTTGATTATCTATTAATGGTAGTCTGATTTTAAAATTTAAGATGAATAATTATAAGCTCAATTGGGTGGCTCAAACCTGGTATCATTCCACATTAGAAACAGAGACCATGTAAGAAGGCTAAGTGCGGTGGCACATGCTTATAATCCCAGTGCTGGGGAGGTTGAGATGGGTTGGTCTCTGGGGCTCGAGACCAGTCTGCTTGCCTACTGGGTTTGTTCCAGGCCAGTAGGAGACCTAGTCTCAAAAGCCAAGGAAGTCATTGCCTGACAAACAATACAAAGCTTCTACACATACATACACAAGAGCACATTATATACAGATACAGGAGATAAAGAAAAGGTTAATAAAAGAAATGCTTCATTGTCCTTATTTCCCTAGATATAACTGCTATCTTCGTCTCTGTTTCTGTTCCTGTGGCTGTTTCCTGAGTTTTGCTGTTCATTGTTTTACAAACAAGTGGTCAGAAAAAACAGTGAATTGTTTACAGATACATACCTCCATCTTGAGATTAAATTAATACAAAAATGATGACATTAAGAACAGGAGGGACTGGAGAACATGGCTTGGCAGTTAAAAGCACTGACTACTCTTCCAAAGGTCCAGAGTTCAATTTCCAGGAACCACATGGTAGTTCACAACCATCTAGAATAGACTCTGATGCTCTCTTCTGTTATGGAAGCATACATGCAGTGCACACATGCACACACATATGAAATAAATATTTTTAAAAACTAGCCTCATAATAACTTTTGTTTGGTTGTGTGGTGGTGGTGGTTGTTGGAGACAAGGTCTCATATGTTCCAGATTGGTCTCAAAACTTGCTATGGCTGAAGATGACTTTGACCACCTAATATTCTTGCCTCTACCTTCCAAATGCTAGGATTACAAGTGTGTGCCACCATGCCTATATTAACTTTTGATGCTTTTATGACAGGAAAATGCTTTTAAAATGTGATGTTTGCATCAGGAATATATGAAATGTTAAGCAGTCATAGTGGCATACTCTTGTAATCTCAGCACTTGGAAGGTGAAGCAGGAGGATCAGGAATTCGAAGCTAGCCTGCACTACATAACAAGTCCCTGCCTCAAGTGAGAAAGAAAAAGAAAATGTGGACTGTTTTGGGGATTTGTTTGTTTGTTTTTCTTTTTCGAGACAGGGTTTCTCTGTGTAGTCCTGGCTGTCCTGGAACAACTCACTCTGTAGACCAGGCTGGCCTCAAATTCAGAAATCCGCCTGCCTCTGCCTCCCAAGTGCTGGGATTAAAGGCGTGTGCCACCACTGCCTGGCAAATGTGGACTGTTAACCAAGTATTTATAATTACTTACCCTTTAGTCTGTCTTTAAAAGACAATAAATGAGCTGAGAATGATGGTGCACATCTGTAATCATAGAGCATGGGAGATCGAGACAGTAGTGTCTCGAAATACGTTTGAGGCTAGCCCAGACTAGATAACATTCTGTCTCAGAAAGAAAAAGACAGACAGAAATGTACTTGGGATTAATGGCATGTGCCACCACCACCCAGCTAAACATGGGTTTGAAATGTGGACTTTTCAGACTGTATTGACAGAGACATGAATTAATAAACCTGTTTTAAGAACCTGAAAATCAGGGCTGGAGAGATGGCTCAGTGGCTAAAAGCACTGCTGGCTTCTCTTCCAGAGAACTGGGGTTCAGTTTCCAGCACCTCTACATGGCAGCTCACAACTGTCTGTTACTCCAGTTCCAGGGGATTCAACACCTTCATAAAGGCAAAACTCCAATGCATAAGAAATAAAAACAAATAAATCATTTATTTAAAAAAAGAATCTGAAAATCAGCTGAGTGGTGGTGGTAAATGCTTTTGGTCCCAGCACTTGGGAGGCAGGTGGATCTCTGAGTTCAAGGCCAGCTTTGTCTACAGAGTTTTAGGACAGCTAGGGCTATACAGAGAAACCCTGTCTTAAAAAAAACAAAACAAACAAACAAACAAAAAGAACAAAAAAAAAAAAACCCAAAACTTGAAAGTTCTTATCTTTTAACAATTTAGGTGATATTCTAGGTACTCAAGGTCAACCCCAGGAGTTCGAGGCGTGACTCATCCTATCTGTTACAAGCTACATTTCTTGCTACCTTAGATAGCTATGGCTACTCGGCAAAGTCTGGGTCTAGCCTTTAGTTTATAGATGTACAAGCAAATTGGTGAGCCAGATGGTACCAACAGCAAAATAAAGAAATGCAGTCTGTCCCGCTGCAGTCCACATCTCTGTCACTGTATGCTGCCATTCTGTTTGTGCTGCCACTTAGTCATCAAGAGACGCTTTGAAAAACCCAATAAAAAGGTTTAAATGACATGAACCCCTCTAAAGCTTTTGTGGTTCTGAAAGGGATAATCTGTAGAACATTAAAGCCCTTGCCAGAATTAAGTAAACTGCTGTTTTGTTTATAAGTTTTATCCAGGTAATCTTTGGAAATTGTGATCTCTTCTACCTGGAAAATACTATACAGTAAAGTTCCATTATATTTCAGGTTTCTGCATTTAATGCCAGTTACTCAGACTCTGGGCTCTTTGGAATTTACACTATCTCCCAGGCTGCAGCTGCTGGAGATGTAAGTTACTAATTCATTAACTCCTAAAGCTTTTCTCCCGTTGCTGTATTTTTAGTTAAATGTGAAATGTCTAAGTGCCATGCTTTGTCATAGATCTTCATGGTCTAATATCATTGAATTATCTGTTACTGAGAAAACTTTACAAGGTGTATATTAATGCTTACAGGAAAGGGAAATGCATACTTTGGTTTTTCTTAAACATGTGATTCTGACATCTGTATTTCAGAACCTCAGAGAGGTCAAGTCCAGGATGCATATTTGTAGGTCTTCATTGTAGAGATGATGTTAGTAAGAAGGCTGGGGGTGTGTCTCAGTTGGTGGAGTGCTTCCTTGTAATGTTTGGGGCCCTGGGTTTAGTCAGCATTGTCATATAAACTGGGTGTAGTGGCATATGCCTGTAATCTAGTGTTCTTAATCCCAGAACCAGATAGGAGGCAGGAAGATCAAAAGCATGAATCTTTATCTTTAAAAATAAAAATAAAAAAACCAGAAGGAAAAGAAACTCAGCTGAAGTTCTGGGCAGCAACACAGTTGTGGAGGTGTGGAGGGAACAAATAGCAAGAGAAGGGAAAGTGATATTATGGTATTGAGTGCAAAGGAATGGAAGGCTGCTGGAAAGAGAGGGGCTCACTCTGTAAAGAGGAGGCTGGAAGAGGGGGAGCAGTTTTTATACTGAAAGTTTTAAGTTGAAGTAAATATTCATGAAGATAGATTCAGCAGATACAGGATTTAGAAAATAATAAATGGTTCAAGTTTGAGAAAGGAGGAGCAAGTATAATCTGGAACACAGGCATTTTAGTTCAGCAGCAAAAGCCAATGCTGAGGCAGTGCTGAGTCACACATGGAAGAGAAGGGGAAACTTGAAAGTAAGAGACTTGGGGAAGTGAATGGCTAAAAGCAGAGAATGGACATTCAACAGTGTTTGGTCTCCTTTAATAGTGACCATGGATTCTGCACAGGATAATCATCCAAGTTAGGTTTATAAGTTTTCTTCATTGCCATTCAGTCCCCTAACAGAAAAATGAAAGAAGTGGGTACTAGGATTCACACCAGGTTGGAGTCCTGAAAGTGAAAAGAAGATAGCAAGGAGTTGAAAAGACTGGCAGGAATTACTGAAGGGATGACTTCGGAGTGTGGGCCAGTTTTAGAAGGCACGGGGACAGGGAGGAACAGGTTGGGAGGCAGTGAACAGTTGAGGCATTAGACATCTTACTAAAGTAGGGGATAGGGACAATGACTAGAGTGAGGCCAGGCTTTGGAATTGGAGACTTTGAGGGGACTGTGTAACCTTAGGCAGCTCTATGTTATGTTCAAGTCGGGGGGTTGTGGCCATAGAAGTGGGTAACAAATAATGGAAAGGAAATTGAAGTCTTAGAATTTAGGTCATTATACAAAACAATAAGCCACAAGTCCAGAATGATGCCAGGACTGAGGTGAAGAAAATCCTAATTTGTTTGTTCTGCAAATATGTACCAAGTACTCACATCAGTGAAACTTTGGATTCTTTCAGTTTCTCTTTTGATTACTGAACTCTGATGTTCCAAATGTGTACAAGCCTTCCAGGTTAGCTGTGTTTGTGTGTATTCCTAATAAATAGTAGTAACACGGAGTCTTTTCTATCTTCCTCAAAGAAGAGGCACCAGTTTCTGCCAGTTTCTGCGCTATGCTTCTTAAGATCTGTAAGGTGCTTGGTGGATACTGTTGGTTTTATTGTTGTATACTACATGTGTGTATAAGTGCAGCTTCATTCTCGGTACTGTGACAGCGTTTAAAGGAAAAGGCTTTATTTTGGCTCACAGTTTCACTTTATCATGGTAAGGAGGGTGTGATGGTGGAAGTCACAGAGGTAGCTCCTCACTTCTTCTGGATTGAGATACAGAAAACAGGACCAGGAGCAGGACCAGGAGCAGAACCAGCTGTCTTCCTCCAGGCCCAGCCCCAGTGACTGTGACTGTTAGATTATATCCTAAATGCTCTGTTACCTCTCAAAGTAGCACCACCCACTGCATGGTGCACATGGTGGCCACAGAATTCCCCATGAGCACTAGAACTTCCTGTTATGTTTTTGTCTCAGTACAGGAGCTTTGATTACCTCAGGAGATCCAGGCTCTGGCCACTGATGACTTTTTACTTGTGTACCCTAGGTTATCAATGCTGCCTATAACCAAGTAAAAGCAGTTGCTCAAGGAAGCCTTTCCAGTGCAGATGTCCAAGCTGCCAAGTAAGTTTCTATGTTTCTATATTGTTACTTAGAAGCTGATTTAAAAAAAAAAAAATACTATATTCTTAGGCTGGAGAAATGGCTTAGTGGTTAAGAGCACAGGTTGCTCACCCAAAGGACCCAGGTTCATATCCTAACATACACATGGCAGTTTACAACTGTCTATAATTCCTACTTCTAGAAGATCTGACGCCCTCCCACAGGCATATATGGAAGCGGAGCACCTAATAAATAAAATTTTAAAAATTTAAGAAATAATACTATATGCTCATAAGACTTGAAAAGTCAAGAACAGTATTAATAAGGAAAGACTATAGCTCAGTGGTAGAGACTGCCTTGCATGTACAGGACATGGGTTCTAATCCCAGCACTACAGAAATGACCCTTGTTTTCCTACTTATGGTTCTTTTTTATATTTTAAAAAGAAATAAGGGGCTGGAGAGATGACTAAGCAGTTAAAAACATTGGCTGCTCTTCCAGAGGACACAATTCCTATAGCAGCTACATTGCAGTTTAAACCATCTATGACTCCAGATCCCGGGTATCCATCACCCTCACACAGATGTACATGCAGGCAAAATACCAATCAATGTGCATAAAATCAAAATAATTTCTATATTAACTTTATGTGTATGAGTATTTTGCCTGTTTAGCATGTGTGCAAGTGCACAACACATATGTTTTGTGCCCTCAGAGATCAAAAGAAGGTGTTGGATCTCCAGGATCCAATGATTGTGAACCTTTATGTGAGTACTGGAAACCAAACCCAGGCCTTTTGCAAGAGCAATAAGTAGTCTTAACCATAAGTAGTCAAGCCATGCTTGTCTCCAGACCCATCTTCTTGTATATGTGGGCTCACCCATGCCATGGCACATGTATGGAGGTCAGGACAGCTTGAAGTAGCTGTTCCCTCTTTTCAACATGTGAATTCCAGGGACTGAATTTGGGTTGTTATGTTTGGTAGCAAGCACATTTACCCTCAATGATTCATACCTAGATAACCCAGATGCCTTTTGAAGATGTGTTTGTAAGTAATAACAATTTCTTTATGGCATAATTGTGAAGTCTGCCTGTTTCGCTGCGGGGCAGTGGTGGCACACACCTTTAATCTCAGCACTTGGGAGGCAGAGGCAGGCAGATTTCTGAGTTCGAGGCCAGCCTGGTCTACAGAGTGAGTTCCAGGACAGCCGGGGCTACACAGAGAAACTCTGTCTCGAAAAACCAAAAAAAAAAAAAGTCTGTTTCATTTCAAAATAAAGCTTTTGCATCCATGTTTAAGCTTATGTTTGGCATAGAAGACATTGTATTGTACCATACTTTCCCACCTGACTTGTCCATCATGCCCCCTTCCTCACTGAGATAAATGCCAATTGAGTATCTGGGTGTGGGTGTGGGTGTGTGTGTGTGTGTGTGTGTGTGTGTGTGTAAGTAAAATTATCAGCCAAGTGGCTGATACATTAAAAGTCCCATACATATTCTCTTACTAGAAATGCCTGCCCTAGGGGCTAGAGAAATGGCTCAGTGGTTAAGAGCACTGGTTGCTCTTGCAGAGAACCTAGGTTCAATCCCAGCACCTATATGCAGTTCACAACTGTCTGTAATTCCAGTTCCAGGGATCCAACACCCTCATACAGACATACATGCAGGCAAAACACTAATCAATGTGCATAAAATCAAAATAATTTTTTTAAAAAAAACTAGTTTAAAAAAAGAAAGTAAAGAAATGCCTCTCCCAGTGGTGGCGGTACAAACCTTTAATCTCAACACTCAAGAGGTAGAGGCAGATGGATCTATTAAGTTTGAGGTCAGCTTGGTCTACCGAGTGAGTTTCAGGACAGCCAAAGCTGCACAGAGAAACCCTGTGTCAAAAAAAAACAAAGCAAAACAAGAGAGAAATGCCTCGAGAAAGGGGGCTGGAGAGATGGTTCGGACGTTAAAAGCTCTGGCTGTTCTTTCAGAGGACCAAAGTTCAATTCCCAACACTCACATGGGAATTGGGAATTCCCTATCTCACCACCTATCTCAAAAAAAACCAAACAGCAACAAATATATATTTTTTAGTAAGTTGAAAGTTGCTTCATGCCGGGCGGTGGTGGCGCACGCCTTTAATCCCACCACTTGGGAGGCAGAGGCAGGCGGATTTCTGAGTTCGAGGCCAGCCTGGTTTACAGAGTGAGTTGTTCCAGGACAGCCAGGTCTACACAGAGAAACCCTGTCTCAAAAAAAAAAAAAATTGCTTCATGATTAAAACTCATATTAAAAATTTTACTTAAGCTGTACTCCAAAATCAAAGGACAACCTGACGAGTGTTGAGAGCTGTTTTGTGTCGACACCTTCCAAATAGAGATGCATAAAAGTATTGCTGAAGTAAGGACTACAACAGACTTTTTAGCTTGTTTGAAATACATTTACTATCTTGCTGTTGGGGTTGGGGGAAGGGAAGGAGGGGGAAATAAAATTGACTTCTGCCTCTGACTGGACAGGAACAAGCTGAAAGCTGGATATCTAATGTCTGTGGAGACTTCAGAGGGTTTTCTGAGTGAAATTGGATCACAGGCTCTAGCTGCAGGTTCTTATGTGCCACCATCTACCATCCTCCAGCAAATTGACTGCGTGGCTGATGCTGATGTTGTGAAGGTAAGCAAATGAAATCCATTTCAGCTTAGATAGTTCAACCCTAGTGATCCACTTTCAGAATAACTGCATAAGCTTCCTTAGGGCCTGTGTTGGTGCAGGAGAGCAGGAGAGCTCGTTACCATCATGTCTGCAAACAGCTTCCCTAGCAGCTTGGGTGTATGTGTCTTCCCCGCTCAAGGAAATGCCCATTTTTGAACCATTTTAAACTCTTGGAGGTCAGGCAGTCAGATGAGTGACTTCCCAGGTTTCATGGCCACTTGCTGCTCCTTCTCAACCCAAGAAGCCCTGTGCCCGGCTGTTACCGTGCGCTTGCTTAGTTTCCACGTTCTTCCAACCTAAGACCTTCTCTTGCTAGTTTCCTCACCCGTCTTAAATAGTATTGTTTCCTACAAGATTTGAGTCTTTCGTTACAGCCAGGTAGTGGTGGTAGAGGCAGGTGCATCTCTGAGTTGGAGGCCAGCTTGGTGTACAGAGTCAGTTCCAGAAGAGCAGGGGCTACACAGAGAAACCCTGTCTTGAAACACCAAAAAAAAAAAAAAAAAAGATTGAGTTGTTTGAGTACTAATAAGCTGAACTTTGCTGTAAGTCTACATCAGTGGTGCTTCTACAGTAAAGACACCTCCCCCTTTTACTGTAGGTGTCTCAACCATCTTCTCAACATTGTGTGGTGACAGTGGGTAGAAGAGTCAAGTTTGGTTTTAGATACTCCCCCTGCCTGCATTTCAGTTGGCCCAGAATTCATTCTGATAGCATCTAAAAAGTACACTTATGTGTAAGGGCTGCATGAATCCTCGCTCACCCACTTCTACCACCTTCCCTCTTGCATCAGAAAAGCTAGCCTGGGATAACGTAGGAGCTCTTGCTCTACGTAGTCCTGCCCTGTGCTATTACACTTAATATAACTTTTGAATTTGAAGTAATGACGTGGAGAATACCAGAACAGCCAGGCATGGTGACAGATGCCTGCAGCCGCCCAGTGTTCTGGAGGCTAAAGTGAGGAGATTATGGGTTTCAAGTAGCTTGAACTACATATTTTCTCAATACCACCACCAACAGTCCCTCTTCCAAAATAAAAGGAACATCAAGACATAAAATTTACTTTTATGTTAACAATGACAGTATTTTGATTAACCCAGGCCTTTTGCCATTGTAATACAAAACAAAGTACAGCCTGCCAGTAGCCATTCTTCCCGGTTCTGAATGTCGGTGGGATTTTCTCTTCAAGACTGTCCTCATCTGGAGACCTTCTGTTTGCTTAGTTGCACATGTGATGCTGTTCACATTCAAAATAAAACACCAACTATCTCACAGTTAATTTTCGTCTTATGAGGCTATATTACAGAATTGCTGTCTTAGAATGTCTTGTCCATAAACTTGAAATATATGGTGTATCTACTTGGTGATAACATTATTTAACTTTCTGTGTTTTATTTAAGGCTGCAAAAAAGTTTGTTTCTGGCAAGAAGTCAATGGCAGCGAGTGGAAACTTGGGACATACGCCTTTTCTTGACGAGTTATAACAGATGCATATATTCAAGTCTCAGCCCAGACCAGCAAACACATCAGAGTCAGGTTTCGTAATTATTAATTAATGTTAATTCAACATTTTTCTCAGTGAAGTAAAAAAAAACTTGAAAGCATAGTTATTCCCAGCTGCCCTAGGGCCAATAAAGCATTGTGTGTAAATGTTTTTCTTGCATTCTTCCTAGGCAGTCAACAGGTATTTATTAAATGCTTCAAAGAAAACAGTAATAGAGTAATTGAGTTCACCAATTAAGAAATTTCAGAAACTGTTAAAATTGAGACTAAGCAGCTTTAAAAGTAAAATAAAACTTCCAGATTATTACTGATGGCTTCTTAAAATAAAAGCAGCTTTAAAATTTGCTCATTTTGGGGTAATAACAATTGAGTGGTCTGGATTTTGCCTCGTTTACAGTAAAACTACATTTCTAAGGAGCATCCTCTCAGCTGGTTCCTTCATTTGTGTCTGACTCCTTCTCCTGTCTCTTCCTCACTTGTTTCAGTCCTGACATTCCAAATAAAGGTATCACTTATAGGGTGGGGTTGTAATGTAAACAGCCAGTCCAAAACCTCAAGGAAAACTGTACCTTACAAGACAAATGTTCACCCATTCTGATGATTGGACAGGTTCCTCTAGTGACATTGTAAAAGCTGAGTGAATGATGATGAGACTCTGAGAACAGGTCTGCAGAGCCTGTTAGACCACAGGGAAATCCTGAGCTGGTAATAGAAGAAGGCTTTTCTGTAGTCATAGGAAAGCTGATAAGTCATGTAGGAAATCTACAAATCAACACCATGGTAAGGCATAAAAATTGGATGTTTAAAAATAAAAAGTTATGTGGCCACAAATTTGCAAACCAATACCTAACCAAACTTTGATACCTATTTACCTTTGCCCTCCTCAACCTGTGCATAATCCTCCAGCCAAAAGGCATCTGAGATGGAGGAAGCAGCTGTGGAGGAGGAGGAGGAGACGGTTTTGTCTTGCTCTGTCATTGCCCAGTATGGAGAAGGGGCCCTCAGTTCTTTGTTGTCATCCTTATGAATTACTACATCACAGTTAGCATCTTTGCCAACACTAATAGTATGGTCCTTCTTTTTATACCCATGCCATTCTGTGGAGATTGATATCGGTGTCCTTACA
The DNA here is from genome assembly GCF_004785775.1 of Grammomys surdaster. NCBI lineage: Eukaryota > Metazoa > Chordata > Mammalia > Rodentia > Muridae > Grammomys > Grammomys surdaster. The sequence goes on from NW_021604600.1 coordinate 1,733,843, forward strand.
GGGTGATTCCAGACTGATCGAGGATACCTGTAATACTTCAGTCTTTTATCTAAAACTGCATCTTCATGGTCATCGCTTACAAAAGACTCTTTTGCCTGTTCTGTTTTCTTTGGTGTGCTGAAATGAAGAGTGAATACAATATATTCTTACTGTCTTAACAGTTAGAGTTCCCTAGCAGAATATCTAATAAACTATTTGTCTCATAAATTAAAAAAAAATTAAAATATTTAGAGCTGGAAACATGGCCCATTATCAGGCAACTCACAACTGCCTATAACTCTAGTTCCAGAGGACCTTACACCCTCTTCTGGCCTCTGTGGATACTATACTCAACTTGCATGCACACTCATATAATTAAAACCATTGTTTTCCTTTTTTAAACCTAAAAGTACAAATTGCTTTCATTACTTTCTGCATCATTGAAGTGTTAATGAAATGGATTCTTGATGTTTGAATACTTTATGTGTATGAGTGTTTTACCTGCATGTATATGTTTGCTACGTGTATGCTGGTACCCAAGGATGTCAAATGAGGTTGTCAAATCTGCTGGAACTGGACTTATAGTCAGTTCTCAAACATTTAAAGTCCCCTAATACATTTTATAACTTCTTTGACTCACAAATTACAGACATACAAATATACACATACTTAAATGAAATCAGGTTAGTACTTTCTGGTTCACTGAAGAGGCTGCCCACCCCACCCTATTCCCCACATGCATACACACACAACACACAGACCCATGCCCTCCCCACTGTGCTTTAGAGCACACCTATCCCAACCCCTGGTTTCAAACACTCATATCTGCCTACCTCTTCCTCCCAGGCACTGGGAAGTTTCTCTTTTTAGAAGTAGCATTTGAGCTGGAAAGATGTTTGTTAAAGGCTCACATTTTAAAGTGCCTTTTAATTTTTTCTCAACCATAAATATAAATCCTGCCTTAAACTATTTGGCATTACTTTTATATATTTATATTATACTATACTGTACTGTACTGTATCTGAAGGGGCAGCTGCTTTCCTACTCAAGCCTGTGCCATCACCACATGGGGACAGTTCCATCTCATTTTTCAAGAGAAATAAAGATAATGATTCTTTCTATGAAATATTTGCAGATTTGGCAACTAATTCAAATACTTTCATTTAAAAAAAAAAAGTGAGGGGATAGAGAGATGGCTCAGCAGTTAAGAGCACTAACTGCTCTTCCAGAGGTCCTGAGTTCGTAGCAACTACACGATGGCTTACAACCATCAGATTCCCTTTTCTGGTGTGCATGAAAACAGAGCACTCAAGTACATAAAATATATGATAGTCACATCAATGATTTAATTAAAATTAGAATCATGGAGAGACAGTGCTATGAACACATCTGACAGGTGGTCTGGCTGTACTAACACTCCCTGTAGGAAGGCCTCTAAGAGAGTTTCCACTGAACCTTGGGGTAGAAATGAACAACAATGTAACCATGGTGTAGACAGAAGAGAGGGTGTGAAAAGTTGAAAGCCCAGACAAGTAGAGGGATGGAGACAACTGAGAATGGTATGGGTCCAGGCTACAGAAGAGCATTAAAGAGAGTTTAAGGACTTTGGTGTTTATCCTAAGAACACACATTCTTCAAGTTCTTAACCTGGAATAGAATATGCTGTGCTCATATTTACATTGTAAAAAGGTTATCCCGTGTAAAGAGGGAGCAGGAGTCAAGGACAGGAGTGGGGTGCTCAGGTGGTGGCTTTGGGACAACGGTAGGGAGAAAGTAGGTACTGTGATGAGATGCCAAGAAGTTATTGAGGGACTCTCAGAAGGGACAGAAGAATCAAGCCTAAAACTTTGGCTTCTTAACTAGGCAGAATATTCCAGTAGAATACCAGTAGTCTTGTGATTTGGGTGTGAATTGTAACCCTAAGAGCCTTGGGCTGAGCACTTGGTTCCAACTGCTGGTGGTATTTGGGGAGTTGGGAACTTTAGGGAATAGAGCCTAACTGTAGAGATAAGTCACTGGGGAAACGTTCTCTGAGATACGCTGTCCCTCACCCTTTCCCCTGTGCCACCGTGAAATTAAGACGTTCTTCAGCCAAACATTTCTCACCATTATGTTCTGCCAAAGCATATGGGACCAAGTGGCCATTGACAAACCCTCTGAAGCCATGGGCCAAAGTAAATTCTTCAGCTGCTTAGGTATTTTGGTCAAATAAATAGGGGAAAAAATAATACAACTGGCTTTTCGTTTTAAGGATAAATTTGAGGAGGTTGCCATACATTTAAGTGGAGATATTTTGCAAGTGCTTAGTGTATGGAGAGTAACAGAAGCCCCAGCTATGAAAACAACCTAAGAAACTGAGGAGCACCAAAGAGGAACTCAAGTTGGTTAAATCACCAAGAGGAAGAACCCAAAGGTAAAAGGAAAATCAGCAGAGTGGTCTCGAAACTGGGGAAGATATGTCAAGGGCAGGAATAAAGGGATTGGTAGTTGTAAAGAGTCTAATGCTGTTTAAAAGGTAAGCAAGACACCAAGGCAGTGGTGAGACACAGCTTTAGTCCCAGCACTCAGGAGGCAGAGGCAGGGGATCTCTGAAACCAAGGTCAGCCCGGTCTACAGGGCAAGTTCCAAGACAGACAGCACTACACAGAAAAACCAATAAAAGAAAAACGTTATCAATAGATAGATAGATAGATAGATAGATAGATAGATAGATATGCATGCTTGCTCACACACACACATGGCAAGCAAAATAAAAACTCCATTGGAATTACAGTACGAAGGTGGCAGGTGGTCTGGGAAGAGACAAAAAGCAATGCCTGTATTGGAGTGCCTGGGATGTGTCTCCTGAGGAGATGAAGAGCTCTGACAGCTTGCTCATCCAATGAGGGCAGAGAGAATTAGTGTTCACTAAGAAGGCAGAGGCTTACAAAGGGCATTGTGCTGCTTGAGTTTCATCAACTTGATACAAACTTAGGCATATCTGGAAAGAGGGAATCGTAGTAGAGAAAATATCTCCATGGCATTGGTCCATAGGCATATCTGCAATAGTGCCTTAATGAACATGGGCCCGGCCCAATATGGGTGGGTGCCACCCCTGGGTAAGTGGTTCTAGACAGTCTGTGAAAGCCAGTAAGCAGCATTCCTCCACATTCTCCAGTTCCTGCCCAGACTTTATTTGAATGACGGACTACAAGCAAAATAAACCCTTTCCTCTACAGATTTCTTTTGGTCATGGTGTTTTATCACAGTAATAGGATTCCTAACTAGACAGTCATAAATGTTATTCAGAACAATCCAGAAAGTTAATGCAAAAGAGAGAAGAGGAAGTAGGATTCTCAACACTGTGTGCATGCCCCTGTGGTGGTCAGCTTGACACTAGGTATCTTCCTCTGTCATGCTCCATCTTTCTGAGAAAGGGTCTCACTGAACCTGCAGCTCACTCACCAGTTGGACTAGACTGGCTGGCTGACTACCAGGCTTTGGGGGTCCTCCTGTCTGCCCTGCTGACCCTGGAGTTAGACTTATTCTACCACACTAGGCTTTTACATGGGTGCCCGGAATACAAATGCAAATCGCCATGCTTTCACAGCAAGCACTTTGCCGATGAAGCCAAGTCCCCAGCCCCATCTTAGCCTATGTTTTAGGGCTGGACAGACTGGCACAGTGCAGATAGACTTGGGGACAGAGCACCCATTAATGACTGCTGATTCATTTTCTAACCCAAGTTGCTTTTATAACACTTCCTCATATGATGTCCTGCAGAATGTCCTTTGTAGAAGAATGTTGTTCACTAAGCCCTGGCAGTGTCACCAAACCCTCCTCCCAAAGCTGTTACCATTTGATGATTCTCACGTTAAATCAGAACATTGTACCCCTTACAGGCCTGGGTTTCATAACATTGTCCTAAAGTAAACTACTTACTGTGGGATTGGAAATTTGGTCTCAGGGATTAAATCATATACATCTTGCCATTCTTGGGGTATTTCAATAAAGCCTCGGTAAACCTTGATTTGTAGTACTGTTCCTATGGTAATATTTTGCAAAAGCTTTAAAAATTCACGAAGGGTATATCCTAACACATCGGCATGTCCAACACTAATCAGAATATCACCTGTAAAAGAAAAACAGATAAAATAACGGCTTGAAAAGAAATATACTGATCAGGAACTTTACTGTAATATTTTAAGGGTTCATATGTTGGTTTATCATGACCAAAGTGAACACTCTCTTCTGGCATGAGTGTTCTTAGTGTGATAAAGATGCTTAAGTAAGTTTCTAGATAGCTGTCTAATAGTATTTGGAGAACATTCCAAAGTTCTTAGCTTAACAGAGGCTAAACTCCAAACCATTTAGATTTAGGATTCTAAGCATAGAGAAATAAGCCACTTTCCATCCTGCCTGCATGGGATTACCAGGCCCTCCTAACACAGCAAACAGGCTAAATTAGGCACAAAGGCTTCTGTTTACATTTTCTACCCCTTCCTAAATTAAATTGAGTAAATAGCTGTATGACACATTAACTGGTTTGTATTAATTATGTTCATGATATGTATGTGCAGAACATGTGTTGATTCCAAGGAACCTAAGCTTGTGCCACTCTTGCCTCCACCTCCTCAGCTTATCCCACTAGAATTGGTCCAAAACACTGAGAACAGTACCACAGGCGGCATGGGGAATCATGACTGTCAACCAAAGAACTTCTGGGTAACCAGCAGGTGGAAAGAGATCTGTATCTCAACAACAAAATACCAGGTCCAAAAAATGAAAGCTAGGAGGATCAGTTATTCACTTGTATGGATTTAACCACCCCACTTCCCACTCCCACCAGCCACCATGAAGACCTGTAAACTGGACCTGGTCACCAGACATTCCTGCCTGGGTCACTAAACCTTCTGTGGGATGACAGGAGTGTCCAGATCTCTGTACCCTTTGATCTTTCCCCATTTTCCAAGCCTGGTTCTCCAGATTTTCTGGCAATTTGGTCAGACATTGCCCTAAATTATGTGCCTTAAAAATGGTTTCCTGATAGTCGTATTTCAAATAATCTAAAAAAAAATGGTTTCCCGTTGCTTATAATAAGGAGTAATATGGAGCATGAGTATTAATATTCAGCAGAGCCTGTAAGGAGGAATACAGAAGATTTGCTCTTAAAAGATAGATTCACTCTGAAGAAATTTTTAGTTTTCAGTACTTCTCAGTGGAGAGCACATGAAGTCTTGAGAGTATTATTGGCGTGGGCAAGGCCATGTCAAGGACCCCAACACCCATGGAAGTGGCAAAGCCTTCCCCAGATGAAGTTGAGAAGCATGCCACGAATGGAGGTGTTGACCAGTGTGCAAAAACTAGCAACTGGAGCTTCCTCCTCTTGGATAACTGCAACCTGGCACTGCTCATTTACATAGACTTCCTACTGAGACTAGCTAAGTCCTCCTCCTCATCTTCTTCCCTCTCTTCCTCCTCCTCCTCCTCCTCCTCCTCCTCCTCCTCCTCCTCCTCCTCATGCCCAACATAGGCAGAACCCTTCATCAAAGTGAGTAGAGCCACCCAATCTCAGCTTCTCTGTGTCTGTGGTTCCCTCAGCACCTGTAGTATCTTCATTCCTGTATTGCTCCATCTGTTCGGTGTGTGTGAAGCTAGGAGCCCCCAATAACCTACATTCCAAGACACTGAAACCCAAGCTTAGCGAGAAGGGTCAGGAGACTGATGATGCTTTCCAGCATCCTAATCAGGAATTACACTGATCCTGAGGGAGTGTCCAAGCATTGCCAGCGTCACATTTCTCTAGTCCCAGATCCTATCAGAAACAAAACTTATCACTGTTCTAGAAAATCTGAGGGATCCTCCTGCATTGGTTTTGAGAAGTAGATGAGAATAAAACCAGCCACATACTGAGATGGGCACAGTCGTGCATCCTTGTAAGACCAGTATTCTGAAGGCTGAGGCAGGAAGATGGAAAGTTCAAGGCCAGCCTGAGCTACGTGGTGAGACTGTCTCAAAAAGCAAGCAAGACAAAAACAAAAGCATGTCCTAAAGCCGACTTCAGACTTCAGCAAGGCTTCTCTCAGAGCTACCTACCTTCAGGCTGCACAGTATGAAACAGCTGCTCTTCCTGCTGAGGTTAATTACAGTAAGGAAGTAACCTCTTAGGATGAGCACATGTGTCTGATGTTTAAAGGGATGTTTATAGCTAAAACCTGTGGCTTGGTGTTCCTACTGCTTAATTATGTTGTAAGAGGATGACTTTTAATAGGAGGACAGAAAGTAAACAGCTGAATTCCCTGACTACTCTGGCTTTAAACCAAATGTGTCAGGGTATGAATGTGGTTGCTCTGTCAGGAGACAGATACCAACTTAATACGATGAGCACCAACTTCATCATGAATTCTTTCTACTTTAATAGACTGTAGGAATGACATTGGATAGGCCTGTTTAGATTGCCTGTATTTAAATTAACTGCGCTAGCCGGGCAGTGGTGGTGCACGCCTTTAATTCCAGCCCTTGGGAGGCAGAGACAGGCAGATTACTGAGTTCGAGGCCAGCCTGGTCTACAGAGTGAGTTCCAGGACAGCCAGAACTACACAGAGAAACCCTGTCTCGAAAAACCAATAAATAAATAAATAAATAAATAAATAAATAAATAAATAAACAAACTCCGCAGCAACCACACCACTACTGAAAGATGGGTCTTCTTTTTCTCTGTTCCAACTAGCATGTAAATTATACACATTTCGTGTGGTTACAATCACGGGGTTTTTTTGGGGGGGGGGGAGTTGGGGTTTTGTTTTTTTGTTTGCTTGCTTGTTTGCTTGCTTGCTTGCTTGCTTGCTTGTTTTTTGGCTCTCCACTGTTAACAACCATAGGACCTACACATGGAGAGGAAGTAAAAAATGTAGACTGAGTAAATGAATCCATGAGCCTGGGTATGGCTAACTGAATGAAGGAAGCCAGTACATGGCTAATGTCCACTGTCAAAGCCATGATAATATGTTAAAGCTGTAGTAAGAGCTTAAAGCTTTGTGTCTCAAACAGTCACAGAAAACCAGCATCAAATTAGCAAATCAAGATAAAGCACCAAAGACAAAGAACTTTAGAGCATGTGGGTGAGAAATAACCGGGAGGCAGGTGTCAAAGACAGCAAATCTCATGATCGACGTCAAAAATAGTGGAAAAGCAGACTTTGAAACCTAGGCACTGAGTGGGAACTGATGGTCAGGAAAAAAGTTGGTACCCAAACATCTGCATTGAAATCTCACTGCTTTCCAGGAGAGCCAGCGCTACACAGAGAGACCCTTTGAAATCAAAAATCTTTTTTAAGAATTTAGAAAACTCATACCTACTCATTAGGCCATTGGTAACATGGTATGAGGTTCATAAGAAGTCATGGGTTCAAATGTAACCTTTGACCTCAATCTTTATACTTGGGTTTGCTCCCCCATATACATACATACGTACATACATACATACATACATACATACATACATACATACATACACACATTATATATATGCTTGTATACATATATAATTATATATATAATGTTTGGTTTGTATTTGGAGTTTTTTTCAGGCAGGGACTCATGAAGCCCAGGATGCCCTTGAACGCCTCCTGATCCATCTGCATTCACCTGCCAAACGCTGGGGTGACAGGCATGGAGTCCCTAATTAGTTGTACAGTCCACCGATTATCTCACTTCTTGAAGTACCCAAACTCTACTATCTACATTCCAGGAATACTGCAGACCTTTTAAATAATAGGAGTGCAAATGCTTTGTACAACAGCTGAGACAGACACACTCATTCACTGATCATTCCTTAAGTGTGGACACAATAAATGGGTCAGCATTGTGGGTAAGTCACAGTGGATTAAAAATTGAACTTAAGGCTGAAGAGATGGCTCAGTGGTTATGAACAACTGCTGCTTTTCCAGAGGACCTGAGTGTGTTTCTAGCATCCATGTCAGACAGCTCACAACTACCTGTAACTCCAGCTCCAAGGGACCTGAGCCCCGAGCCCCACTGCACAGAATCACATACACACATTGACCATAAAAATAATTGTTAAAGTTGAACTCTAGATTGCTGCTGACCTCAGAGAGCCCACTAGTTGTAGCCTCGTCATGAGATTCTGTGCCACATTAGTGTATCAGTAATACAATATTTATATGCTGATTTGGATAAGCATTATGTCCCCTAGGCTCAGTTATTTAAACAACTTGTTTCCCAGTTGTTTGGAGCCTTGTTGGAGGAATTATGCCACTCGGGTGGACTTTGAGAGTTCATAGACCCACACCACCTCCAGTTTTCCTCTGCTTTCTGCATGTGGTCTCCTGCTCCAGTCACTTGCCACCTGGGTCCCCTGACGTTAGAGACTCTCCCTCTAGAACCATGTTTCTTCCATACACATATTGTTCAAAGACAGCTAAAGCTGAGGAAATGCTCAGTGGGCTGAACAAGCACGAGGGCCAGAGTTCAAGTACCCAGTAACCATGCCCATGCTTGGTGCATGTGATGGCACACTGACTAGTGAAATTAGCGCAACTACAGACTCCAGGCTCAAATGAGAGACTCTGCCTCGATATATATGATAAACGAAGATCCCCAGCATCAGTCTGTGCCCTCTATATACCACTCACACATATACATGCAGAAAAAATGATTTTAAAAGACAACTAGCTATAGAGAAGCCATAAGATGAGAACTATTGGCATGTTTCTAGAGTTCTTGTCTTCAAAGCTCTTCACAACATTTTACCAAATCCTAACAACCTAGAACGAAGATGAGGTTCTCCCAATCTAGATATGAGGTCCCTGAGGCTTGAAATACTGATTTTGACAAGGTGATAAGGTGACAACAGATCTTAGACCTGGTTTCAGAACAAGTAGCCTGAAGTGGTTTTCCCTCTCATGACTTCATTCCACTGCACATGCCCGACTTGTAGGCACAGCACCAGGGCCCAAGGCCAACACTGAGAAAACATGCCTCCCATTGGATAGAAAACACATTCCCCCAGACACCTAAGAAGTGAAATGATTCTGATGAGCTCCTTAGGCTTGGAGTCAGAGCGGGGAGGGGTTACATTCCAGTTCCCGGGCCAGCTCCTACATGTCTGCATACTTCCATAGTGGTTCAGTGCAGAATGTGCCCCAGGGATGATGAGAGAGTGCAATGAGATCATGTGTCTCCAAAGGCTAGCTATGATTAGCACCTCCCTGGAAAGAAGAAATCTTCACGCACAGTCTAGAGCTCTGAGGTGACTCTGGGTCTGGGTCTGTATCCCACTCACTGGGTGAACATGGACCTGACAAGGAAGACTCTACCACTAAGTCCCAGTCTCCTTGCCTGCAAAAGGAGGACACTAAGAACATGTCCTACTGAGAGTGTCATTAAGAACTAATAGTGTGTAAGTAACTGGAGTATCTGAGTGGGCCATGGGAAAATTTCAGATGGTATCATGTGGTCATGCTGACTCCGAAGGCAGGTGGGAAGGAGGCACGTGGAAACCACAGTCACCTGGCTGGAGTATTCCATCACTGGCTGCGGCCCCTTTATTGATGAGGTGGCTAATCTGGAGGTACGGCCCATTCTGGATGATGACCAGGCCCAATCCCAGGCTGCCCACAGTGAGTTTGGTCTGAATCACTTTGTTCCAGCTGCTTACAGACGCCTTGGCCTTGGAGTTGTATCCTTTGTCTAAGAGAACAAAGGGAACTTGTTTCAGTGACTTATCAAGACAACAGCATGGCAGTGGTGGTTTGGAGTTATGAAACTAGACCTCAGGGGCCCTTACACAGTCATCCTGTTCTTCAGTTTCCCCTTTGGGAAAATGAGTGTTGAAAAGTATGTGGAAATTAAACAGGACAGGTAAATGGCTATTGTACAGTCCTAGCACATCATGGGTGTTTACTATCGGTTACTATCATCCATTCACTTGGCAAGTGTTTATTGATGCAAGCAGTGTGCTCTGGCCCTGGATTAACTCTGGTGACCCAGATGAACTTATTGCCCTTGTGGATCTCATAGAGGATGCAGCTGTCAGTCAGTTATATAAACACGAATTGGATGAAATAGGAAGAAAAGGCCAGAGGGCTCTGAAGTTAGACAACAAGGACTTACGTTTCACATAGGGATAGGAACTAGCTTTCCCTGAAGGAGTAAATATGAATCAGAGAGAAAGTACTAACTAGCTGGATAGCAGGGTAGGAACAGAATCAAGGGTCTAAGACAGGAAAAAAACAGCCTTCGTGGGGATGCCAGGAACAGCACTGGCAGGTGGTGGGAGGCACACTGCCTGGCAAATGGGCTGCTATCCAGGCCTACCTTAAGGAAATCTTGGAAGTAATCTAAGCTGGACATAATCAGGCTGTCGTGGTTTTGAATAAAATCACCATGCTGGCTGCAGTGTGGAGCCCAGCATGGAGAGAAGAAATAAGAGGCAGACTGCGGTCACTCAAGTATGTCACAGCCTGGCAGTAGAAATGGGCAATGGTAGAGCCGCACAGCATCTGGGAGGAAAGACACCATTCTGTCCCACACACAACTCCTTTTGCAAGGGCTAGTGATGCTGAAATTCACCAGGCCTCAGCCAAGTCTGTGTGGCTGTGGTGTTTCCAGGATCACTGCTAAGATGGGCTTCCCTAGCTTCCCATGCCCAGCCGTGGGGTCTCAAGAGGCTCATGGCTGTTCTCAAAGCAAATGTCCTTGTTGGATAACTCCAACAACTTCAGTTGGAGAACTGAAGCTTCCAAGTTAAATGCACTTACAGAGTAATCTTGTTTCAAAAAATAATAATAATAACAATGGGGTGGCTGAGATGGCTCAACTGGTAAAGGCACTTGCAGCCAAGCCTGACAGCCTGACTTCAGTCTCCAGGACTCACACGGTAGAGAGAGAGGACTGACTCCCACAAGCTCTCTCCGAACCCCATACACACACTAAATGTAATTTTAAAAGTTTAAAGAGAGCAGAGTAAAAGAAATAACTGAAAAATCAATACACAGAGTTCCATGTTTAGCCACTGACCATGGAAAAAGCAAAATTCTAGAAAACAATAAAAGTACAAGAAATGGGGGTGGACAAAGGGCAGCTGCAGGGCAATTTAGGGGAAGTGAACATGTTCTCTTGTTTGATCGTGGTAATGGTTAAGAGTGTAATATATTTGTGGAAACTCATAGAGCTGTCCACTAAAAAAGAATATCGCACTGCATGCAAGTTACATCTCCAACAAACAGTGGTGAGAGACTCCCATGTGTGACTGCCCGTTTTACAGGAAAGGCAAATCTAGGAAGGCTTGGAACCCAAAGCATCACCCTTGTCCTTTTTCCCCGTTTACCATTTTTACTTTTGAGGGAGCCCTCCTCCATTGCTCAGAGAAGGGCTCTCTTGATCCTCCCAAAGCCTAGGTTGGAATCTGTCCCAACTTCCAACAGTTTGGAATCCTCGAGGCACCAGATGAGGATCACAGGCCACGGGGAAACCTGGACCCGTCCATCTCTCTTAATGGACGCCAGGGGGCGCTATAAGGCTGCGTCCCAGATTTTGGGCAGCCAGGTAGTTGCCACAAGGCTTCAGTAGACCCTGGAAAACGTGGCACGAGTGAAAACGACTCCAATGTAGAGTATGAAAATTATATGAAAAAAAAGTTTATCTGCAGGAATGAGCAGAGTGCCTGCTTCCCATAAGTGAGCGACAACATTGCTGGGAGACCACAGAAGATCCCAGGATCCTCTGGACGGTAGTGTTCAAATATTGTTACATCAACAGCTCTAGCTGCCTTGCCTTTACTCATGTGTGTTTTATATGAGAAAGGGCCAAGAATGGCCTGAAAACAGTGAGTCACTATTAGAGACAGAATATTGCTTCCTTCGATTTCCCAAAATAATTCCTCCTCCCCCACAATTCACTCATTCAACAAAATCCACTGGAAGCCACTGTGTGGCTTGTGAGGCAGCTGCGGACAGGGGAGTAGATGAGACGGACACGAACTTTACTCTCTTGGAAATTGAATTTCCTTTTTGTTTTCTCCCCCGCTGCCCCCAAGATAGGATTTCTCTGTGTAATCTGGCTGTTTTGGAACTCACTCTGTAAACCAGGCTGGCCTCTACTGCCTCTGCCTCCCAAGTGCTGGGGTTAAAGGCACAAGACACCACTGCCTGGCTAGAACTTTGCTTTCTTTCCTTCCCTCCCTCCTCCTCCTCTGCCTCTTCCTCTTCTTCCTCCTCCTCCTGCTCCTCCTCCTCTTCCTCCTTCTTTGGGACATATTTGGTTTTGGTTTTTTGTTTTGTTTTTGTTTTCATTTTGTTTTTTAATGTAGCACTGGCTTTCCTGGAACTCAAACTCATAGAGATCCACCTGCCTCTGTCTCTAAAGTGCTGGATTAAAGGCATGTGCCAGCATTGCCCAGCTTGGACTTGTATTTTTAACATAGATGAAGGAGAGAATTTTAGGAAACTACAAATTATGGAAAATAAATTTTAGAAGATAAAATAATACAATGAAGTGGATCGCCACTGTGATGGGGAAGAAAATGAACCACCTTGCAGGGCATTCAGTCCTTTAACAAATAGTTACTAAACACCTATTGGAAGTCAGGCACTGTGCCAAGACTTTTAGGGTGAGCCTGGGTAGGTCTCAGCTTAGTCTTCTGTTACTCTAGCTCTGCCCAAACAATAAACCAGGACAGACTTTGATTGGCTAGGTCCCTTCCTGCAGGGTTTTGTGCAAAGGGACCCTCCTGCTTCATTTTGTCTGATAGACCACATTTTCCCTCTTCCAGTCTGGCTGGAATCCATTCAGGAGCCAAGTACACTTTGTCCTTTACCTCCATCTTCCTGCCAGGAAAGAGAGACTAGAAAATATGGGGATAACTCTCATCTGTGATCTTTCCTTCTTAACTGGAAAAACGCTTTAGAGTGGATACTAGGGTCATACTGACTAGGAGAAATATGTGTTACAAATTCAAGAACACTGTGCTTTCCTGACTTCCTTTCAGAGCTAAATAACCTTCTCCACCATCTCCTGCTGCTGCCTGAGGGCCTTTGCTCAGGATCCCATGTCCCTTGGGCAGCTAGTGGCCAGTGCAGGGTTATCACAGAGCTCCCACCAAGCCTAGCTGTGGCCCTGACTATATGGCTACCCTACAGTCTGATTTCTCTGCCCAGTCTTGTTTCTTTTCTATCTTCACCCAGAGATATGGGGACCAAAAGCATTCTCTAATAATTCCTTGCATCTCAACCTCTTTCCTAAAGAACCCAACCCACAACATCAAGTGCTAGAGATAACCTGAAGTATAGATGCTAAGAAAGAATTCAGGATCTGGACTACCCAGTGGAATGATGACCAATCCTTAGGAGAGCATAGGCAGTCTCTGGCATGGGAAAACTCTAAAATCCAAAACATTTCTTTATAAACGGTATGGTATAACAGAGGAAGAAGATGCACTAAGGTGGGTCATGGACACACAACAAGACACTCTTTGGGCCAGGAGGCATCAGCGATAGCAATCCCTAGAAAAGCAGCAGACCACTGCTACAGGGACAGGGCACAATGTTTGACACTCAATTAGCATCTGGTTGTCACAGTCTTACTGTACATGGGTGACGAACACAACTGCATCTTGAAACGTGTATAGCTACAAGGAATTTAAGCTGGGAATGAGGGTCTAAGCTACCCAACACGAGAGGTTCTGACAACAGGTAAGAGGGATTGTAGGTGAGTGGGAGGGACGTGATGAGAGGCTCCGTTTTGCCTCAAGATGGCAGTGCCCCTATCCAGTAAGAAGGCTACCCGAGGTCCTGAAGAATGCTTGCAGATCCTAAAAGAAGCAGGTTAAAATTGAGCACTGAGCCATAGGAATAAATAAGCTTCTTGGTTTTTTTTTTTTCTGAGACAGTCTCTCTGTGCAGCCCAGGCTGCCTTCGAACTTGTGGTCCCCCTGCCTCAGCCTACCAATGACAAGAACTACAGACATGTGTCCCCACACCCAGCCTTCTATATACTTTTCAAAAATTTTTCTTGGCTTGGTATCTAGGTACACATCTTTAATTTCAGCATTCAGAGGCAAAAGTAGGTGTGTTTGTGAATTTAAAGCTGGTCTTGTCTACACAGTGAAATTTGGGCCAACCAGTATTATATTTCATAAAATGTTTTATTACATTTATTTATATATGTACATGTGTGGACAGGTATGCATGTATCATGGTCAGGTTGTAGAGATCAGAGGAGTTGGTTGTTTCCTTCGACCATGCTGGTCCTAAGCATTGAACTCAGGTCCTCAGGCTCCATAAGCAAGCACATTTCTACTGAGCCATCTCTCTGGCTTGCATTTCACTGCAGTAGGAGTGTTTCATCAAATCTGGGTGTGTCCCAAGAATAGGTGCTATGAAGGGAATTCAAATCACTGGATCAATATGGTTCTTTTTCCTGTAGTCAACTTTATTTGAAGATACTGAGGAACTGAAAATTTACTAGCCAGACATGAGTACCACATACCTGTCATCCCAGCTCTAGGAAGACAGAGGCAGGATATAAATTCCATACCGGCCTGGACTACCGAAGATCCTGTCAAAAGGCCAGGGTGGTGGCACTTGCCTTTAAATGATCCCAACATTCTAGAGGCAGAGGCAGATGGGTCTCTGAGTTCAAGTCCAGCGTGGTCTATAGAGCAAGTTCTAAGACAGTTAAGGCTACACAGAAGAAACCTCAAAACCAAAAAGCAAAACACTTTGTGACAACAACAAAGTTACAGAATAAACTGCAAAATGTGCACTTTGTAATACAGGTGCTCCCTCAGGGCAGAGGGACTGGTCTCCAGCTATGGGGAGGGTTGTAGGTCGAGTGATCTGATAGAAGTCTTTTAAGGGTGTTTGTGCATGTTTCCTTGCTTGTGTGTGTAGGGCAGAGGTCAATGCCACTCTCCTCCCCCACCCCCTTTTTATAAAACAAGGTCTTTCCCGAGCCTAGAGCTCATCAATTTGGCTAGACTATCTGGTCAGCAGGCTACAGGGACCCTCCTGTCTCTATTTCCCCCAGCACGGGATCATAGGCACTGTACCTGGGCTCACATGGGTTCCAAGCCAGACCTCATACGTGTATAGTAAGCACCTTATTGACTGAGCCATTTCCCAGTCCTCTGCTGTCTTCTTGACAAACCATCCTTGGCTGAATAAGCTGCTTTCCCTATGGCTACACCCAATTCCTGGGGTAGCTAGCACCTAATACCTAGTCAGTACTTGAAGACTTAGTCCCTTTGTCCTGACAGAACTCAAAACAACCACCTTAGCTTGAGAGCTCTTTCAGTCTGCCAAAACCTCCTGTGCCTGCAGCTGGCTTCAGATTAATTCCATTTCCTTCCTTTCCCCCCACAGGAATTGGTCCTAAAAGAGCTCCCTAATGAATGTCCCACACACCACCAATCAATAATGCTTCATCTTGGAGACAGTTGCAAGAGAACCAACCTACAAGACAAACTGCCATTTGATCCCTGGGTATAAGCTCACCTCTGGATTTGACTTTTGTCTTCTCTAATCTAAGAATCCCAGGTACAAATATGCAACATATCTACCACTCTCTTGGTCCATGTAGTAAACTTGACAGAGGAAGTGTTCATTATCCTGTCAGGCCAAAGATGCTCCTTCAAGTGCAGAGTAATGGCACAGTTTCTTGCAGTTTTCCCTGAAGTCCCATCTGGATTCAGCCTCTTCTGAGCTGAGTTCTACCATCTATCACAATAAAGCACGCCATATTCTCAGCCCTTTAACAGCCACCGTATGGCTATTTCTGTTCTGCCTTTAAGCCGCCAGCATAGATCCCTCCTGGGGGCCTTCTATGATCTTCTGGTCTCCAAGGACTTTCTGCCATAAGGAGCACAGTGGCTCATCTCTGAATAGAAAGGTCCCAGCTGTTTTATTCAGGTGAGTGATGGGATACTTCTGCCACACAGAAAGTCTGTTCGGGAAGATAGGGAAAAGAGGCTCAAGGCAAGGGCATGGATTTCTCAAGTTCAAGTCAGCAGCAGGGCTGGAATTAGCACATACTTCTGCATCCTTTTGCTCTTCCCCCATAGCCCCTGAGCTTTGCTTCCATTATAATCTAGGCAGAGCTATTCAAAAGGGAACTGTTTTGTCCTATACACCGCAGAGACATGGAACTCTGAATTATCAGTGCTATTGGAAAACAAATAGAGTGTGAGGCTAAAATGGGAAGTGATGGGAACTCTGTGAACACTGTGCTTGGCCCCTAATAACTACGACCCTATCTTACCTGGTAGGAAAGGATTGGGTGAGCCACTGTTATCTACAATGATATGCAATCACTAGCCTGATGGAAAAGGATGTTTTTTAATCCTTCTAACACACATACACTCACACACCCAGGCAAGCACACACATGAATGCACACGCACACACACACACACACACGCTTTATTCTGAGGTCTAGAATCTTGGATAGAAGAATACACTTCAAGATGTTCTGGTAAATACTGTTGGGGTAATAGGAAGAATTTGTTTTGTTTTAAACACAAGAATTACAGCAGCGACATTCCACAGAGCTGGAGTTAAAACAGTCACAATTTGTTCCAACATTTGGCCTTGATCAGATATGAATATCAATGGGTTTTAGTCAGGAATCCTCTCTGTATAGTTACAGCTTCTTTTATTCTGGACAGATCAAAACAGCAGATAAGAAGCCAAAACTATGACTCCTTCAAACTTCCACAGTCCTTAAAACAAGAAAAGGAAGAGCTACTGCAGTAAACTGACAAGCATACTATCTGGAGCCCAAGAAAATATCAATTACCCAAGTCAGTGTCTATGGCAGAGGAAACATAAACTATGTAATTAAATATGCACTTTAAAAAATACTTCCCCCAAGAGACCAATGTTTGGGCTGAAAAGTCTTTAGACCAGCAATCAAATCCGTTCTCCCCAGTCTATGTGATGTCACTGACGCAGTTACACATTACTGTAAGGATGCTGGATGTGGTGGAATTTGAAACCTGCTGAGTTTTGTGCACATGTAGGCATCCCAAAAATAGAGACAAATGTCACTCTTCTAGGTCTTTCTAGAGATAGCTTAGGTGGTACTTAAGTAGAAAAATCATCTCCATTTGCTCTATTGAGTGCTGAGAAAGAGATGGATATAAAATCAGGGTTAATGGTGATTCAGCAGAGAGCCACGGTGGAAGGAAATCTCCAGGGGATAGCAAAATCGTAGACAAATCCTCTGTTATTGTAACAATTTATGGTATTGTTTCCTGTTTATGCACCCAATCTAAGGCTCACCCCACACCCTTACTCTGTAAAGAGTATCACTAAACACCTGGTAGGCACAAACTAACAAGCATTCCAGGTTCTTCTTCACCGCTTTCTCTGTTATCAGCAAGTCCTTCCTTCTGTCTGCAAAACACACACATCTGCTCATTTTTCTCTTTCTTGACTACCCTAACTAAAAGCCACAATTCTCTGTCTTAGACTGTGGGGCTATTTCTGGTGTCCCTACATTCGCTGCCCCTCCCCCATTATAATCTATTTATTCCATAGATCTTCACAAACCAAATAAGGTCATGTCACTATCCTAGTCGAAAATCCTCTGGTTCCTTTTCTTTGCATTTGGAACAAAATCCAACCACACACTTGGTGAATTTAAAGACAGGATCTCACTATTTAGCCTAGGCTGTCATGGAACTGGTGGCTCTCCAGCTTCCGCTTCCCCAGTACTGGGATTTACAGGCGTGTGTCCACCCGGAATGCCACCTCTGGCCTCTGTCTACCTTTTCTCATACCGCTCTCTAGTCACTAGGGCCATTTTGCAGGTCCCTGAACCTGACAGTCTTTCCATTTTCTCTCTCCCCAGTGGCTGTTTCCATGTCTCTGGGATAGCCTGCACCTAATCCTCACAGGACAAATCTTTAAGATCTCTGTGGTCTCCCACCGGAGCCACCGTTGCAGCCCCCAGCGCCGGGCTGAGCCGACGCCCCCAAGGGAAGGCTCTGCAGGGCAGTCCTGGG
>NW_021604600.1:1752223-1763577 GCF_004785775.1 Grammomys surdaster
CCCATGGGGCGCGAGGAGTGAGGCCGCGGCCTGCCCTGCGGTGGGGGGTGGGGGGAGCGGGGCGGGGCGATGGATAAACTGACCATCATCTCAGGATGTCTCTTTCTGGCCGCCGATATCTTCGCCATCGCCAGCATCGCCAACCCGGACTGGATCAACACCGGGGAGTCGGCGGGTGAGCGGCGTGCGCGGGCCGGGAGGGCTGCCGTTCCCCGGGTCGGCGGTCCCGAGGGTTAAAGGTCGGCGCCCGGGTCGGGGGCCGGCGGAGGCTGTTTCGCTGTGGCTACCCCTTTCCCCTTTGAAGTGTATGTGGTTATAGTCTTTGCTTTATTTTAGGCCCGGGGGGCTATAATAATACTAATAATAAACTTCATTTTATGGAGCATCTTTCATTCCAGCGCATCTCACGCACACGCGCGCGCGCTGGAGATATCTTAATAGTAGTTAGAAAATTAAATAACACATTAGAGTCGCAGGCAGCCCCAGCGGCAGTGCCTGCTGGAACGTTGGCGCTGGAGGCGGGGGTGTGTGGGGTGCCCTCAAGAAAGAGGCAGGCATCTTTACGAAGGGTATCCCAGGTGAATGTGCTGGCAGGATTCTCAGCTCCAACCCTCTCTTGCTTCTCTCTTTCTCTCTCACCTAGACCTGCGAGACCAAACCTTTAATTAATGTACACAGCTGTCAGGAGAATTGCTCAGAATTAAGGAACGGTCTTGTATTTGAACTGCTTGTTCAGTGAAGGTGAAGGTGAAGGGAATGAGGGAGTGGGAACCCTTCAAATGATTTGTTATAAAATGTATCGCTATGCTGTCAAACTTCTTACGTGTCGCATAGGGTTCTCAATTTATCCAGCAATATTTTTAGCTCTTAAAAAAAAAAAAAGCTGTAGCTGAGACATTTGTTGCTTTCTTCTTCCTCTCGTCTCTAATCTAGACCTAGTAACAAAATCATGCTACCAGATTTACCGGTTATTAACATAACACTAAAGAATTCTACTTGTCTTGACTGTAGTTTACCGGAGCTGTTAATTGTAACACATAAAAAAAGAGTTTGAGAATCGTGTGGAATTTGGTAATACCTGTGGGCTGTTTCTGAAAGTGTTGCTGATTCCAGACAATGTATTTGACTATATGTGTGACATTTAGTTCATTACCACGGTTGTTTTTACTCTGACTGTATGTGTAGTGACTCCTTTGTGAGACTTTCTAAGTCACAAATTCTAAGCAAAGATTCTTCTAAGCAAAGATTCGCGCTGTTGGGAATCCTTATTGAAAAAAGGTTTTTAGTGGAATCCCTGTAGATGGATGAACGTGTGTACAAGCAAGGTAACCTAGAGAAGGGAACTGCTACTATACGTTATATAAGAGCAGTAACAGTGCAGTGTTCCAGAGCTGATGTTGCAAAGGCCACTGAGAGAAAGCAAGAGAGAATAAATACGGGGCGCAGTCAGATTCAGAGTTAAAGTCTTTGGCTGTGAGTTGGCAAAGACGTGAAAGGGACAGTAACTAAAGTTTGCAGAAAAGAGAAAATGTTTGAGAAAGGGAAGCAGCTGCAGAGAGTGTCCAGACAGTAGGCTTTGCTGGCTTTGTGGATGTACAGTGTGGCAACCTTCCTGCCCCACTGACCCGTGTCCAGCTCCTTGAATTTTCTAAATAGTGATAGTGAATAGATAGTGAGCTTTCTAAATGCCCTTGGAAATAAAACACCAACAATACTTATACGACATAAATAATAAAAAAAAAATAAAAATAGTCACATCTTTCAAGTTATCGAGACAATCACAAGAAGTGCAAGTGGGATGTGGAGTGGTAGGAGTGGCTGAGTGCCAAGGTCTCAGAAGGGACCTCACTGGGTAGCAAAGCTCTTGGCCATTTCCCTTCCTCATGTTCGCGTTCTGATGGTGGCTTTTTATTGCAGTCATTTTCAACATCTCTTTTACTTTATGTCTATGGGTGTTTTCCTACATACATGTCTGTGTACCCTTTGCATGTCTGGTACTGGAAGAGGCCAGAAGAGGTGCTGAAGTAACAGATGGTTGTGAACCACAATGTGGGTGCTGGGAATCAGATCAGAGTCTTCTGGAAGAGTAGCCAGTACTCTTAACAACCAAGCCACCTCTCCAGGCCCTTTATTGCAAATTTTAAATGGTTTTTAAAAATATATCTAAAAATATAGCAGAACCCTTAGAACTAAAGTGTAGTGACTTGAGGGAGGTGCCAGGGTTTACATAGAGCACCGTCATTTGCTGGCATTGTGGCATTGGCTCAAGCCTCTTGGCCTCCCTGTGTCTGTTTTTGCCTCTGTAAAATAAGGACATTAACCACCTCCTTGGCTTCTAGTGATGGCTAACTGCATTAATCCACAGGAAGCATTAAGAATGGTCCCTAACATTGTCAGCACTGAATGTGTAGTGTAAATAAGTAACTGTCGTATTGCTGCTTTGCAATAAGCCTTAAGGTTTTACTGTGGGAAGTGACAGGACCTCATTAGATGTCCTTGGAACTATGTAAACATCAAGAATAACATCCCAGAACTTAGAGTTAAATGTCTTCCCTCATGCTTTGTGCTTTCTCTGTCACTTCCTTATTGTTCTTCTTGCTTCATTTCGCATCTTCATACTCTGGCCTTGGTGCTCCTCAGCTTCTGTGTCAAACACCAGAACCTCAGCTAATAAGCTTATCAGCTTGTTGCCCGAGAGTGGCGACCACACTTTGGATCGCTTTAAGTTTGTTTTCGCTGAACTGGTCCCAATACAGAAAAGGTCCATATATTCTGTGTATTTTTACCTGGCTGTAAGAACCTTTGCTGCGTTTGCTCTGATAGCTGTGGTTTATGTACAAGCTTCTGCAGATGCAGTGAACCTAGTGTTTGCTAGGGAAAGTGCCTGGGGAAAGCACCTCTAAAGGACCCTTAGCAGTGTCCATTAGGACAACCAGGAATGCTTACTGTTGGGTGGCTATAATGCCACAGTTATGTAAGTCTGCCCTGTAGAGCGCAGGTTCCTGCTGCCTGCTAGAATCCACGTTAACAGCAGTATCAGTTATGTAGTGTTGTGTGCTGTCTCAAGTCCAGAGACTCCAACTACTTGCTGTGATTCCTTTGGCTGATGTAACATTGTCATTTCTACATTTCCCTATATTTCCGTGTTGTGTATGATATATGAGTGTCATGTGGCAAGGCTTCCTTTTTTTTTTTTTTAAAGATTTATTATATATACAGAGTTCTTTATGCCTACAGTCCACAAGAGGACACCAGAACTTGTCATAGATGGTTGTGAACCACCTGTGGTGCTGGGAATTGAACTCAGGACCTCTGGAAGAACAGCCAGTGCTCCTAACGTCTGAGCTATCTTTCTAGCCTGTGCGCAAGACTTCCTTTTAAGAAAATGTTGTCAGGGCTGTGGTGTAGAGGTTCTAGATTGAGTCCTAGAAAGGAATCTTTTCCTTGAAATGCTTTTCATTTATCTTAAATGAGGTTTAAAGTAAATTCATTAGTGATTTGAGTTTTGCCAGATTACAGATTAGGAAAGGAACAGATATGAGTTTCAGTCTCAAATGTTGGCTTTTGGCTTCATAGACATTGCTTTCAGTGTCACTCTTCTCTTGTCCCTAAAGAAGCAAACTTTTTGTGACACCTCCCCCCCAAATGCTGTTAGCTTTAGTATGATCAACTGTTAAGCTATTTCAGATCTCTAGACTCCTGTATGGAGGTATCACCCCTCTACCACAAGGGTTTCAGTGACTGGCATACTGCTCTCTCTGAAGGTTGCTGCATTCTCCCAAACCTCCTTATTTAAGTGTATAAAAGAGCTTCTGCCCTACATCTAATCAAAACTTCTACAGTGGGCATGTAAGAACAGTTTACTGCATTTGCTCCTAAAGACGTTTGCATTCTTCTCTCTGTTCAGATGGGATGTTGGTGTTTAAAGTGGGGATCAGATACTGATACCCTTGTCCCTGCTACTATTTCTGTCTTTTGAGACAGGGTCTACTTCAGGCTGGCCCTGAGCTCATTGTTTGAGTCAAGGTTCTTGAAAGAACTGACATAATATGTGAGTGTGTGTGTGTGTGTGCGCACACATTATAAGACATGGTTTCTAGAATGACTTACAATTGATAGGGACTGGGTGTTTACCAGTAGCTGTCTATATGCTAGAGAGGCTGAGAATCTGGTAACTGCTCAGTCAGGGCTAGATGCTTCAAGCAGCCCCAGTCTGGCTCTGAAGACCTGGAAGGCCTAGAAGCTGGCTTCCTGTGGCAGCAACAAGATAGACACTGGCAAGAAGCAAGTCAGGCAAGCAGCACTGTTTTCCTCCGACCTGTCTAAATGTAGGCTGTCCTTCAGGTGTTACCTACTCTGGGTGGTGAGACTGTTCTTTCTGGATATACCTTTACCCACCAGCCCAAAGATGTGTCCCTTTGCTGTTTTTAGAGGTGGTCACATTGATAAGATTATCATATTCACTGTGTAGCCCAGCCAGATCAACCCACTGTCCTCCTGCTTCTGAATCCTGGGTACCAGGATTACAAGGCCTGTGCCAACATATGAGGCCACTAGCTTTATCCTGTTCCTATTTTAAATTCATTCCAGGGGAAATGGTTAACTAAAATATGACGTTAGTGCTTACAGAGGAGGATATTGAAGACTGGCTTATTTGGGACAAGCACTTTCCTACTATTGGATCCCAAAATGTAGACTTAACTCTCCAGTCCTAAGCAGAAGTGGGAACCTGTTCCTGCAGGACCGCTGGAAGGAAAGAACAGATGTGTTTTCACAGGTAAAAGCCTGGACTGTGTGTACCTGGTTTTACAGTAACAGATGAAGTCACTCAGTCCTTTTTCTCTGCAGCCTCTGACTTTCATGGATAGAAACTTCCCTGCTTATACTCAATGTCTGACATTTTGTGAGGATGTTTCCTTTTTTTCTCAAGTCTAAAGCTTGAGAGATAACTTGGGAATGGAGAGACTTAGGTAAAGAAGTACTTGCTTTCTGGTTCCTGCCATCTTCCCCAAACAAAGCAGTTAAGTTTCACCTAGGCGACTGGCAGGATTGATAGCTCTCTGAGACTGGTTCAACATGATCCTGGCCTGTACACTGGGTTAAAACATTAAAATGCTCCAACATAAGCAGACTCACTTATTTATTAAGTACTGGAAAATTATTATCGAATGATAATAAAGCCTTTCCCTTGAGCTGCAGTAACTCCAGTGTTCACAGACACGTAGCATGTAGCAGCTCTGTAACATCATTCCTGAATGAGCTAGCCTACTAAGAACTTGTTCTGTTGGCCCCATGGGGTGACTTGTAGAGAAAGACCAGGTCTGATTATCAAGAGAGCAGAAGCCTTGAGACCATGTTCTCTGGTTTAGAGAGCATTCGTAATATTTCTTTATGAGTCTTTTGAGTCTTTCTCCAATAAAAATTCTTTTTAACAACTTTACTGAGACATAAAATACTCAGCTTGTGTATGAAATTCAGTGGCTTTTAGTTTACTCACAAAACTGTATACCAGTAATAACCACATCCATGTTAGAGTGTTTTCATTATTCCAGAAAGCAAGCTCTTACCTCTTAGCCATCACCCTGAACTTCCTGACCTTAAGCAACCACTAATCTTTCTGCCTAGAGAGTTGCAGATTTTGGGTATTTTAGGTAAGTAGAGTTTTTGTGATTGGCTTTTTCATTTATATTTTTAAAGTTCATCAATATTAGACTTTTAAAATACTTTTGTTGCTTAATAACAATCCATTGTA
The DNA here is from genome assembly GCF_004785775.1 of Grammomys surdaster. NCBI lineage: Eukaryota > Metazoa > Chordata > Mammalia > Rodentia > Muridae > Grammomys > Grammomys surdaster. Next base: position 1,757,976 of record NW_021604600.1, read on the forward strand.
GCAATAAAGTACTTTTTATTTACCCAGTCATTTGGCTAGAGAAGAAAATTCTATAATGATAAAGTAGTCCACCAGTGTTCTTTTAAGAGTAACATTATGGAGCTGGGAAGATGGCACACTTGCTGTTTTTGTGGAAGACCCAAGTTCAGTTCCCAGCACCTATATCAGGTAGCTTACAACTGCTTGTAACTCTAGCTTCTGGGAATCCAACACACTTCTTTGGCCTCAACAGGCATCTGCACTCATGTACACACACCCACACATAAGTATATACATATATGCATAAGTAAAGAAGAATCTTTTCTTTAGTGACATTATCAGAACTTACACATATCAAGTAATAAGAACTTTGGAGAAAATTCAGAGACAAGCCTTTTATAGTATTCATAGGATATCCTCAAAGCTTGAAATCATCTGATACTGAATTTCACAGTATAGACCAGATTTCCTAAAATGAGATTAAGGATCCTGAGCAAAACATTGATTTTTTCCCTTTCTGGTCTTCCAGAATTCATTTTTTATCAGTACCAACAGAGATGTAACCAGACATTCAGTCTAATGGGCCTGAAAGTGTTGTAGGGAGAATTGGTTCACAGAGCATGGACAGAAGGCAGGAATAATGAGAAATCATTAAAAGAAGGAATTCAGAAAAAAATTGCCAAGTGATGGCTGCCCGTGTGTTCATTAGATTGGTGGCATCTGCCACAGCCCCTCTTAAAACTGGTTTAATAATAGTCACAAACATCAGTCCTCCACTCTTTAGCCTAGAGTGACCAAACCAGTGTCATTTTTAAATTCTTTGTGCCATAAGTGTAGGTTTGTTTTAGAATTACTTGCAGTAAGATGGCTGAGTAAGATTTGGAGAGGTAGATTTAGGTTTTGATACTTAGAATCTCTATGGTTTGTGGCATGTAACTATCCCTCAGCTGTAAAATAAAGGTGATATGGTTAGTTCAAAAGATGATTATTAGCTGGCCATGGTGGCCACTTGGCCACCACTTAGGAGGCAGGGAAGGCAGAGACAGGCAGATTTCTTGAGTTTAAGGCCAGCTTGGTCTACAGAGTGAGTTCCAGGATAGTCACAGCTACACAGAGAAGCCTCGTGTCAAAAACCAAAACAACAACACAAAATATGATTATTTTAAACAATGTAGCACGTGAGGGATCAGCACATTGTCTGATAGGCTGCATGCCTGGGTATTAGTCACAGTTGCTGTTATTATATGGAAAGCCAAAACACTGGGCATTTGGAGGGCTGTTCTTCTGCATTATCTGTCTTATTTGTTTACTTTTGCCCTGCCTTGTTCCAAAAAGAGATTTAAAGCAACATGGTGTGTCTATAGTTGAACATTCTTAAAACCCAGCTGGGTCCAATCTGGGCAGAAGGACTGCACAGTAAGTGTAGCAGCAACATAAACTTAATGGGACACATGTTAGTACCCAAATCAAGAGTGCCTTGGGTTTATGTGTATCTGAAAGAGAGTAAAGAATTCAGCAGTGTCGGAAGGATGCACAGGTTTGTAACAAAGCAACATATAGTTGCATCCCTTCATCACTATGAGCCAAGCCATCATTTTTAGACAGATTGCAGCCTTTTTTTTTTTAAGGGTCTCATGTGTTCCAAGTTTAAACTTTAAACTCCCAGTCTCCTGTCTCTTCCTGCCAAGTCCTGGAATTACAGGTGTGACCATCACTGTGGCTGAGATAGTTGTAGACATTTCTTTTTGGTTGTCTAGAGCTTTTATAATACAAATGTGAATTTATTTTCCACATATTTCATTTCACTGCAAATACTTAACCAGTAGGCATCATGCATAACATGAGGGGGGCATTCAGGCATACAGCGAAGTGTTGCTGTTTGTGAAATTGTTATTGCATTGTAAATCAGGACTTTCAGCAACATACATGGAGCACATGCACTAGCACATGCACATGCACATGCACACACATGCAGCTGCCCTTAGGCCCTCCTCCTCTTCCCCTGGAGCTCAGGTCGCACAGTGGCATTGTTGTAGGTGTTATTTCATAGTGACACAGACTCACAGCCTTACCTGCTCATGATGCCTCGGTTATCAGAATGTTTTCTAGCTTGTGCTACTGTTGGTTTTTGTTTGTTTTTTAAGTATTTCCTAGAACTTCCTGCTAAGCAGCTAGCCCCTAAAAAGCTTAATAATTACAGAAACCATTCTACTTTGTCACAAGAACTTGGGGGTGACTTTGTGTTTTGACTGTAGTCTAACAAAGAAGTGCCCGGATGGGAGTCTGTCTTCAGCACTGATCCTGTGCCGAGCTTGCTGTGCGCTCTGTTGTTAAACGTTAGTTACACTGAGTACTTGCCAGCTTTTCGTCAAGCGAGTAGAATATTATGTTCTTCTGAGCTGACTGCTTCAGAACTGACAGAAGAAAAACTGTGTATACATGTTTGAGTTAGCACCAACCAGCATGTATGCTTTGCTTCTGTATGTATGTATGCTTTGTTTCAGTATATGACTCCAGTTCAGTTTTGAGACAGACATTTCTTTGAATTATTGTGTTAATTGATTTATTTTTAATTAGAAATGGCCTGCACTTTTTATGTGACTCTTTATGTGACTCAGCTATAAATAAAAAGTCACATTTGGCATTTTGACACTTGCTGCTGTATATATTGAGCAAAAAGGCAGCTGCTGACTTTTAATATAGATCGTTCAACTGAGGACCATATCCTATAGTCAGAGAGTAAGCAAGAGTAAAGAAAACGCAGTTGGACAAGTCAGATGAGAACATGGAGGAGCAGTCTGTTCCTTGCTCTTCTGTTCTTCTGTCTCTGGTACTGTTGACCTTGGAGCATCACTGGGTCAGCTTCCAACTACATGATAGAAGCTCTCTGAAGAGTAGATCATGTTCCCATCAGTTGTTCTAACCAGTTCTCTAGCTTGGAATGGCAAGACTTGAAGGGTTCTTAGATTATCAAAAATATGGCTACCTCCTTTATGAATTGACATCATTTTGATAAAGCAAATCTTTATCTTACCATGAATGTTCCTTGTTGCTCCCCTAGGTATTCCCTAAATCACAGGACTTATTTCCATTCTTACAACAAAGGCTATTGACGTGTTTGTGGTTTAAAAGGAACTTGTACTAAATATTCAGAAGGATGTGTTTTTCTTTAATTTAAAAATATCTCATTTATTATATGGGTGTTTTTCCTGTTTATATATTTGTGTACCTTATGTGTGCATAGTATTTGTGGAAGACAGAAGAGAGTGTTTGATCTCCTGGAATTAGAGTTACAGATGACTGTGAGCTGTCATGTGGGGACTGAGAATCAAACCCAAGTCCTCTCAAAGAGCAACCAGTGCTCTGAATCACTAAGCCATCTCTTCAGCCCTGATTCTGTTTTTGAGTTATTTATTTGATGTGTATGAATGTTTTGCCTGCGTCTTCATGTGTGTACCACTTACATGGCTAGTGCCTACAGAGATCAGGAGAGGAATCCAGATACTCTGGAACTGGAGTTGCAGAGTGTTTTGAGCCACCATATGGGTGTTGGAAACCGAACTCTTTACATGAACAACAGGTTCTTTCGACCATTGAGCCATCTCTCCAGCTCCTATTCAGAAGGATTACATTGAAGCACATGAAAAAAAAAATATCGTTGAAGTACCTGTATTCTGCAAGGATAAAATAGACCAGATGGAAAGGAGGTGCGGTTTGAACATTACAAGTGATACATTTAATGAGTATTTAAATACTCAAGAGGTCTTCTGCAGTACTTGCCCTTGGAGGTGGAGCTGCATGAGGAAAGGAGGTACAGCAAAGATATTTCCATTCTTGTTCACTTCTCTCTGCATGGCTGCTAAACTTATCTCCTCAAAGTACAAGTGTAATCATAGTAAATACTTAACATAGCACTTTGTGACAGATACTGTTCCAGGCTTTATCTGTGTTAACTAATTTAATCCTCACATTATCCTTACATAAGAGCTGCAGTTCACCCTGCAGAGAGATGGAAGTTATGTGACTGGCCCACAGAGCTGATCTTGGCCTTTAACTACTGCATGTGTACTTGAGTAGCCACCATGAACACACACACACCTTCTGCTTCCATCAAACAAAAGGCGCCCTGCAGTTACCAGAGTGTGGCTCCACGGTCCCTTCAACCCTTACAGAGTCTGTATTCTAACCCACTCCATTAGTGTGTCCTAAGTACAACTCTTTTCTTATCTCAGAGATTTTACTTATGTTTTCTCAGCCTACAAAGCAAAGCCCTCATGCTCATTCTGGTGCCTGTCTTATCTGCATCTTGCCTATCTGTCTTAAGAATATTCAGCTGACATCAAGTCAGCTCTGATTTCCCCTAACAGCTTGTGCATTTCTCATGGTGCCGTGTCTGTGTCATGGCTATTTATTTGTGTGTTTCCTGCAATATTTTTTTCGTATAGATTTTCTTGTTTTCTTTTGCGACAAGGTCTTCTGCAGTAACCCTGTAAGTCACTGTGTGGCTCAAGCTGGACTTCAACTCATTGTAATTCTCCTTCCTCAGCTTGCCTAGTACTGGGATTTCAGATGTGAGCTACCACGTTCATCTATTGTAGTACAGATTTTTCTACAGTTCCTTTAAAAGGGGATATTATGTGTTATTCTTCATATATTAAGTAGTGTTGACCCTAACTAAGGCTGCAGGTGGCAAGAGTAAAGGAAGTGATACTACACAAAGGTTTTGAACAGAGTTGGAGAATAGGAGTGGGGTGTTGCTGAGCACAGTGACTGAGTGAATTTGTTTTAGATATGTCCTATATGAAAGAAGAGTAAGAACACCCAAGGGACACTCTGAACTTCCAGTCTGAGATCATTTGTACAAAAATGTTAGATGTTTCATATATATAATTAGTATATGCATATGTATCAAGTTATTCAATAGTTGTGTATCCATAGACTCTAGTCTAATTGTTTTTAGATACATTAGTTGGTTTTCATTTGGAAAATAAGGTATAGCTACCCTATAGTCATTTGCAACTTTAAAACAGTATAAGATGAAAGCTGTATAGGTTGATTGGTTATCTTGGTCAGTACAAATTAGATTTCTAAACTAACCACTAAGATCATGCTGTAGTTGTTTGCTTCTGTAAACAAACACAGTGTAGTATTTTAGTCCTCTTCCCCCTTCTCTCAGTGTAAGTGTGCCAGCATCCTAACAAGGTTTGTGAGAGACACAAACCACATTGTGGCATGGGCATTCCAGTGTTCACTCTTATGAACCAAAAAAAAGAAAAGTAGCTTTTTTGTCTTCAGTTTATCCTCTAATCCACTTGTTTGATTTCAGAGCTTAAAAACATTTGTTCTTTCTGGTACATACACTTCACTGAGGGTTGGGTTGGGTTGGGTTGGGTTGTTTTCCAAACAGAATCTTACTATGTGGCTCTAGCTGTCCTGGAACTTTAAACTCTGTAGACTAAGCTGGCCTCAAACTCACACAAATCTGTATACCTTTGTCTCCCAAGTGCTAGGATTAAAGGCATACAGTATTAATCCTGACTTAAGGTTTTTTGGTTTTGTTTTAAGTTAAACCACCCCCACATTTCTTTTTTTTTTTTTTTTTTTGGTTTTTGAGACAGGGTTT
>NW_021604600.1:1763677-1847688 GCF_004785775.1 Grammomys surdaster
GCCACCACTGCCCGGCCCACCCCCACATTTCTTTATGTTTCTAGAGACAGGGTCTCATGTAGCCTAGCTTGATCTTAGACATACTATAGCCAAGGTTGACTTTAAAATTAACCAACTCCACCCACGAGACAAATTTCTCTGTGCAGCTCTGGCTGTCTTGGAACGAAACTCCATAGACTAGGCTGGCCTTGAACTCAGAGATCCACCTGCTTCTGCCCCCAGTGCTGGGGTTAAAGGCATGCACCATAACTGTCCAGCTCTTATAAAATTCTTTTTAAAAAATTTTTAAATTATGTGTATTGTGGGAATATACACATGAGTGCAGTGCCTGTCGAGACCAAAGGTGCTAGGCCCTCTGAAACCGGAGTCAGTGGTGGTTATTAGACACCCAATATGAGTGCTAGGTCTGAAATTGGGACCTCTGCAAAAAACATGCATGATCCTATCCTCCACCTCTCCAGCCTCAGAATGGTTCCTATGGACTAGCAGACTGGACACCTTTTAGGATTCAACTCTAGGAAAGACTTCATTGGATTCTGGATTAGAAGACAAACCCTCCTGGTATAGCAGATGGCATTAGGAAGTTGAGAGGACTGTTTCTAGTATCAGCCTGTATCCATTTACATTTACACTGGTACTCCATGAACAGTGTCTGCTTTCAATGCTCCAACCTGCACTAAGATTTATTGTTCTTGGTGTGAATACCTTCCCAGTCATCAGGGATGTTAGATACATTGTGGGGTTTCCCCCTACTGTGCTATTTCTTTTATTAATTTTTTGCCTCTGGAAGTAGTTTACAGTACCTTTGTCCGTTTGTATCTCAGAGTTGACTAAAATAGCACATTGCTTACCTATCATCTCTCACTGTTCCCTGCCCTTCTTAACCAGCTTAGCCAGTTGCAGCAAGTTCCCAGGCTGAGTATTCAAGCAGTTCATCTCCAGTTGAAAATGCTGTTTTCAGTGCTCCGTTCCTGCTGGCTTAATGCACAGCCTGCTGAACTCAGGTGCTGTTTTTCTGACCTAGTGGCTTTACTGAGTGTTTTTGGAGAACCCATTCACTTTTGTAATAAGAGTGACCATCTTTTGCCCATATTAATATAGACTAGAGAGATAGTAGCCCATTTTCTGTGAGCCTGCTTCTATTTCAGTCTGCTTCTCATTAATTGTTTGCTTTTTGACAAGTCTTTGTCCTTTTCCCACACTGCTATGGAATTCTAATTTGTCCATCTGTCTGTCTGAATTTTCAGTCACTTCTATGGGATTTAAAGAAAGGCTTTTTAATGAATGTTAATTGAATTTATTGGTTATACAATTGATTTGGACTAATATTTACACATGCATATACACATGAAGTTCAGTACATATTTGTCTAGTATCTTTGAAATTTTTGTTTATCATGGTAAAGTTTGATATAGTGTGGTAAAGTTTGATATAGAATCTTATTCCTAAGGATGCATTTTTCTTAGTTGTACCATAAGAGGCTTATGTTCTGTGACACCCATTTATAACAAAAACATGTATGTGATTAGGGAATAATTCAAGGAAGAGGCATAGTACAGCACACTGTGATCCCAGTGTCTGGATCATGGGCAAAGATGAGCAGTACAAGTTAGAGGCTACCCTGGTCCACACAGTTCAGACCATCTAGGGGTTCAGAGCAAGACACTGTGTCGGGAGAGAGTGTGGATTAGTTGTGTTTACACTCAGATAGCAGTGTTTAGAGGAGAGTTCTTTAAACACTTTGCACTTAGTAACCCTGCTGCACCAGCACCCCCACATATGTAGATGTCTTGGTTACTTTTCCTGATCGCTTTGACAAATATCTGACAAAAGCAGCTTAAGAAAGGAAAAGTTTGTGTTGACATACAGTTTGAGAGGTCGGTCCATCATGGTAGGGCAGGCACGGCACCAGCAGTATGAAGCATCTGTTCACATTGCACCTGCAGGAGCTCTGGTTCTCAGCTAGCCTTTTACTCAGTCAGGGACCTTTGCCCATGGTATGGTGTCACCCGCATAAAGGATAGGCCTTCTGATGTCAACCAATCTAAAACTCCTAAAACATGGACATGCCAGAGGTTTATTTTGTAAATGAATCTAGATCCTGTCAAGAAGACAATATTAAGCATCATAATAAGTATATGGAAGAAGTGTGCAAATTAAACATTCATTTGTAATTAGTCATACTTATTCTAAGATTTATTTTTTTAAGAGTGAGTGTATGTGTCTGTGTATGTGTCTGTGTCTGTGTGCACATGAATGCAGTGCCCACAGAAGCCAGAAGAAGGTGTGGGATCCCCTGAAGCTGGAGTGATGGGCAGCTGTGAGCTGCCTGACAAGGGTGCTGGAAACTACACGGGGGACCTCTTAAAGGGCAGTAACTACTAAGCCATTTTTCCAGCCCCAAGAAAATCATTTTAAAAACTTTTTTTTTAGTATGCATGTAATTTTACTGTATAACAAAGACAAAACAAGTTTACATATTGATGAGAAGGATGGGCTTGTTAAATTTACATAAAGATTCAGTCTCAGCTGAATATTCGCTACTGTAAGGCATAGAGCATCGTCAACATTTTTCAGCTGATCAATATTTTGATTTGATGATTGTCAGCACAGAGACTACTACTTCACATAACTATATAGTACAAAATAGCAGAAGTCGATTTAAGGCCATGTCAGGAATGGCTGGCAGTTCTTTCCTAATCCCAAGCCAAAATCATTTAATGATTTTTCTTTAATGAAATTGAAGTCAGCACCTCAAAACAGTTTTTAAAAATCAAACATTCTTACACAATGTAATCCAAAATAATTTGATAAATGCTAAAGAATGCTAACAGGAAGACACTAAATGTTTTGTTTTGTTTTCTATTATGTTCAGAAATATTCATGTATACAATAAAAACTGTAGTTCACAACTGTCTTAGGGTTTCTATTACTGCACAAACATCATGACCAAGAAGCAAGTTGGGGAGAAAAGGGTTTATTCAGCTTACACTTCCACATTGCTGTTCATCACCAAAGGAAGTCAGGACTGGAACTCAAGCACGTCAGGAAGCAGGAGCTGATGCAGAGGCCATGGAGGGATGTTACTTATTGCCTTGTTTCCCCTGGCTTGCTCAGCTTGTTTTCTTTTAGAACCCAAGACTACCAGCCCAGGGATGGCACCACCCACAATGGGCCCTCCTACCCTTGATTACTAATTGAGAAAATGCCTTACAGCTGGATCTCATGGAGGCATTTCCTCAACTGAAGCTCCTTTCTCTATGATTACTCCAGCTTGTGTAAAGCTGTCACACAAAACCAGCCAGTAAAACAACATAGAGGAGTCTCAAACCTGAGTCAAGGTGTCTCGGGCAATGTTCTTTTGTTTTGGAAAGACTGCATTCACTGAAAAATGCAAGTGTGTTTAGAACCAAGGGTGCAGTGAAATCACGCAGCACACAGGCCAGCACCAGTAGAAACGCCTCAGCTTTGTTATGGGTGATTTTTGCATTGGGTTTTGTTTACTCAGTTTTCAGAAACCTTTTACTGCTGGCCGGTGGTGCCGTGGCTTTAGTTCCAGCACTCAGGAGGCAGAGGCAGATGGATCTCTGTCTGGTCTACAGAGGGAGTTCCAGGACAGCAGTCAAGGCTACACAGAGAAACTGTCTCGGAAATAAAGCTAAAAAAGTGGGGTTGAGGAGTAGGGTAGGGGCTGGAGAGATGGCTCAGCAGTTAAGAGCACTGACTACTCTTCCAGAGGTCCTGAGTTCAATTCCCAGCAACCACATAGTCACTCACAACCATCTGTAACCAGTGCCCTCTTCTGGTGTGTCTGAAGAAACCTACAATGCACGCATATACATAAAATAAATAAATCTTTTTTAAAAAAAGTTTCAATACTTTCCATGTCTGAGCTTGGGCTTTCATTGCACTGAAGAGCTATTGTTGGAGGGCTGCTACCTACAGAGGTCAGTATTTCTTTGAAATTCTTTTTGTCCTTAGGTGATATCCCATTAAGGGAATACAACCAAAATTCTTTGTCCAAAAGTTACAGGAGGCTAGCTCAGCAGGTAAAAGCTCTTGCTCCCAACCACAACGACCTAGTCTGGTCCCCAGGACCCACTCGGTGCTGTAAGGAGAGAACTGACTCCCACAGACTGGCCTCTGACAGTCATGTGCACACCATTCCCATACAGAAGTAAATATACACTTGTAATAAAGGACTTTGGTCTTTGTTTGTTTAAAGGTGTGTGCCACCACTGCCCACCATGGACCCATGTTTTTGAAGCTACTCTAAAGGGTCTCCTTTCCTTTATTTATTTCATTCCCCAAGCCAGGCATATCAGTGTGTGCCTTTAGTCCCAGTGTTGGGGAGGCAGACACAGGCCAATCACTGAGTTCGAGGTCAGCCTGTTCTACAGAGTGAGTTCCAGGACAACCAGGGCTAGTCAGAGAAACTCTGCCTCCCAACACACACACAAACTCTACCTCCCCAAAAGAATTTCATTCCCTGCATGTCCACCTTTTAAAACTCTGATTTTATGTGTGATGGAGTTGCTTTCTCATAGAGACTAATTTATTGATAATTGGGTTATTGATAATTGTGATTGTGTGACACAACATAGAGATAAAGGAAGAGTGGTAAAGAATAGAGTCGGTGAGCCTGCGTTTTTTTGTTTTTTGTTTGTTTTTCTTTATTTTCATGAGAGATTGTGGGGTATTACTCTGTAAACCGATTTTGAGATGGTTCACCCATTTAAAAAGGCAAATAATAGTGATGAAATAAAGATGAAGGAACAGTTGCTGATGAGTCTGTGTCCTGCTAGAAGGGGACAGCTGAGGAGAGCAGGTAAATAACTTGGGCAGCCAGGCCATGGGGGAGACGGTCCTGAGTCAGTGGATGAGAGGAGCGTTGGCAATTTTGGTTGGCTGTTTCTTAGAGTATTTATGTGATAAGTCTCCAAATAATGTTTTAAATTACAGCATCAGAGAAGTAGTCATGAAGGTCTAAGGCCAAGATTTCTATACAATTTTAAAAGGAAGTAAGAGTTGGTAACTGGGTTCATTTAAAAATGTGCTTTTTGTCAGAACTAAAACTATAAAGTAGTATTATAATTCTGTTATTAGGTTGAACTTTTAAGTACATTACTTAAGAATTTTCTGTCCAAAATAGTTCTTTATGGGAAATGTCCCACTTGTTTGTGGTTGTCTGTGTTGATGAAACATCTTGGTTTTGACTCTGGATAGATATTCAAGAAAAATCAAACTGTTCTGCCCAGATAGTCCCAAGTTATTAACTCTGAGCACAGCAGTGGAAGCAGATGTGGTGCATTTCCTGACCAGTTCTTTCTTGCAAACAGCTAAGGCTTGAACTTGCTGTTCGGTCCCTTGTTCAGTTATTTGGGAGGTAGATGAGCCCTTGTGAAGGATTTACTCTGTGGCTCTCAGGAAGCACTCAGTTTGTTTGTTTTTTTAAAGATTTATTTATTTTATATGAGTACACTGTAGCTGTCTTCAGACACAACAGAAGAGGGCATCAGATCCCATTACAGATGGTTGTGAGTCACTATGTGGTTGCTGGGAATTGAACTCAGGACCTCTGGAAGAGCAGTCAGTGCTCTTAACCACTGAGCCATCTCTCCAGCCCCGAAGCACTCAGTTTAATGACAGCTATTATCCCTTTCCAGCTTTGAGTGGTTTATGAGTGCTCTTTATTTTCTTGGTGTGTACATGTATGTGGTATGTGTACATGTGTGTATGTGTGTGCAGGTACGTTGAAGGTCTGTATACATGTTGAAGTCAGAAGCCTTCCTCAGTCACTGTTCACCCTATGCATTGAGACAGAGTTTCAGCTGAACCCAGAGAGCTCCTATATAGTTAGTCTCTCTAGCCATCTTGCTCCTGGGGTCCCCTGTCTTCCTCACCTCTGAATGCTAGAGTTATAGGTTAACCACTATGGCCACATGACATTTACGTGTTTTCTTAGAATCTGAGCTCCAGCCCTCACACTTTCACAGAAAGTGCTTTAGCTACTGAGGCATATCCCCAGCCTGGGCAGCCTTTATTTCAGCATTAGCATTCTAAGGTACAGTTGAGGACAAAACTAGGTTGCTTTCTGAACCAAAATACTTGAGATCCCATTTGGGAAGTGAGAAAGAAAACTGCTAAACACCTACTCCACTTGTGCAATCTCAGGGAGACTGAATCTCTAATTGGTTTCCTGCCCTAGCCCTTGCCTTCAGCAACTTTGCCTCAGTATGAAAATGTTTCTGTTCCTTCGGAGATACTTGCCAGGCTAAGCCAACAGATCATCTCCAGGGTCTTTATTATAGCCGTAACCTTTGGGTAGAACATCTGAGTACAGTTTTCCTTTTAAAATCATATCTGCATGTTTCTAGATTCACAGTGAGTTGTTACTTTCCTAGGTCTTACCATTCAATTGTATGGTTTCTCATCCAGAAAACAGAAAGTATACATAGGTGATAATCAAAAAAATTATTACTTTCAATTAAACTAAATTATTCAGATTTTCTCTTCTTGCTTTCAAGTTTTCAGAATGGAATCGTTTATACTGAACATTTATGCATATGTGAATATATATTCATTCTTCAGTGTCTGTGGGTGACTGGGTTCATGATCCACAGCCATAATGCCCAGGCCCCTTGTGTAAAACCGCATACTACCTGCTTATAAACCAGACTATTCTTTTGTTTGCTTTTTCTTCTCAATTATTTATAATGTTTAATACAGTTGAAATGCTGTATAAATAGTTGTGAATTGTATTGCTTTGGGGATTGTGGCATGGAAAAATGTAAGTCTTTAGTATCTTCAGTACGGCTGCAATTTTGTCCCCTCCACCCTTGGATATTTTCAGTATGGGGTTGATCGAATCTAAAGATGTAGAACGTGTATATACTGTATATGGCCAACTTTATGCAGTACATATACGTGTGCCTTTCTTTTCATTATTTGGTTGCATATAGCAGAACTTCTAATATATGTGTTGTAACCATTGCAGCCCTATCATAGATAAGCTGCAGAACTGTGGGGTTGAGAAAAGATTTTTTTTTAACATCAGAAGCACATAATTAAATACTCTAAAAATCCTAAGGCTGTTTTAAGCTTATTTCTGAAACAACTACTTCCTTTAATTGACCTCTTAACATACTCAGTCTTTTTGGAATTGTTATATGTTGTATTTCTTTTAATTTTTCTCTTTCAAAAACTTTGCTTTGCTTTCCACACAGCTGTAGATCCCACAGCTCCCACTCTGCATTTACCCTCCACTTAGCTCCGCCCACCCTTGTGAACTTGAGTGAGCACATGTCACCAGAGCATTTCTTCTCTTGCCCTTCTGTGGCGTTCATGCTTGAAGAGTCACAAAAGCAGATTGTTTAATGCACATTCTTGACATTTTAAATACCTCCAATTTTGAAAGCGTTCTTTCTCTGAACTGTTAGATCCAAGTATGATTCATAAAATGAGGCAGGGTTCCTGTAGTTCCTCCTTAGTCGATCTGCTTTAGTCTGCTGGCCTTGTCATCTGTCTAGTGGTGGGAAATCAGCTGCCTTCATGTCCTATATGTTAAGGTCTGTGGTTTAAGGAAATCCATTTTGCTTTTGTTTAGAGTTCTTGTGTTTTAAACTTTTAGTTTTCCATTGACTTTTTTTGCTTTAAACTTCAGTGTATGATTTAGCCATCAATTGAACTAGAACTCTAGACACTGAAATTTGCTTAAAAGGGAAAATGCTGTTGCATTTTTAAAGGCTTCTAGGCAGGTATTTGGCTCTCTGTTACCCCCTACTCCCATCCCCTTTCATTGATGAGCCATTTTCACAAGTTCTGCGCCACCTGCACCCCAGTGTATTTTGCAGGTAAGACTTCCAGTGGAGGGATTAGGAATTTCTTAATTTATATCAAATTGCTAAATAGCATCACAAAAGCTAGTGATAGCGTAGGAAGACTGTTTCCTCAGTTCCCCCCTGCTGTAAGACCATGCTTCTCTATCCTACCCCCAAATTCTGAAAATTTCCTGGCAAAACGCTTTCCAAGCTCATTAAATTTGAAGAAAATCTATACAAAGGCCATCACATGTTATTTCAGACTCCAGATGGGATCTATACTAACTGTCGTGATTCGTCATTGATAAGAACACCCCAAGCTAGTGTTCTCTGGGATTTAATCTTGCAGACCTTCCCGTAAGTAGATATTTACAACCTGTCATGCATCACTGCAGGAGAAAATTCAAATATGAAGAAGTATTTGAAAATCAAAACTATTTTCCTTGTCTTTGGGACTGACATAGCCATTGCAGTAATGAACTCATTGCAGCTGTGGTCCCCTGTACACAATCAAGCCAACAGGATCAGTCAGCGTCCCAGCAAGCAGTACCAGTTTGGACTCATTGCATCAGAAAAAACCCAGGAAGCGAAAGAGGTTGGTAGGCGATCATGAAAGTAGAGGAAGAACATGTTACAGATAGGAAGAGAATGGGAATGGAGAGATGAGTGGATATGATCAAGATACATTGTGTGGTGTTTTGAATAAAAATGGCCCCATAGGCCCATAAGGAACAGCACTATTAGGAGACATGGCCTTGTTAGAGTTAAGTGGAGACGTGGCCTTATCAGAGGAAGTGTCACTGGAAGTGGGCGTTGAGGCTCCAAATTCTCAAGCTAGGCCCAGTGTCTCTCTTTCTCCTCCTGCTGCCTGCAGATTTGGATGTAGAACTCTCAGCACCATGTCCACCTACACACCACCATGGCCTCCTGTTATGATGACAACGGGTTGAACCTCTGAACTGTAAGCCAGCCCCAATTAAATGCTTTCCTTTATAAGAGTTGCTGTGGTCATGGTGTCTCTTCACAGCAATAGAAATCCTAACTAAAACACATTCTATACATGTTATGGAATTATCGAAGAGTAAATAAAAGACTTACTTAAAATCTCCATTTTCAAGTCAATTTAAACATGTACATGTCTGAGTAAAGTTAATCCACATAAGATAGGTCACTATTTTTCCATTTCAGAATTTTCTTAGAATGTTTGAACATTAACTACCCACATGTGTTTTTTTCTAGTTAAATTATATGTTGATACTTTTTGTTTTACCATTAAATATTTCCAGTATAATATGACTTTTCTTGGAAGGGTAACTTTTATAACTCTTATTTTGAGGTGGCAGATGATCACAAAAGGGAGGATTAGTTTAATCATCGTAAAGTACTTATAATTAATTTTTGTAGGCCCAAACACAAGAAACTGGTGAGTGATGCAGACAGTTAAACAGTAACGAGAGGCACTGGGAAGAGCACTGAGATGGGGCAGGCACACGCTGCTGTGGGTGCACACACTGAGATGGGGCAGGCACACACTGCTGTGGGTGCACACACTGAGATGGGGGCAGGCACACACTGCTGTGGGTGCACACTGGCTGCCTCTGAGGCATAGAAGGTTAGCAATGGCAAGGGAGAAATGACATTTTCCCTTTTGAAAATTAAATATATATATTCATTTTTTAAATTAAAATATAGTTGTATCATTTATATTCCCACCCCTTTCATGTATCCTCCCTCCCAAATTCATGGCCTCTTTTTCTTTGTTTTTATTATGTAAATAGTTTTTGTTTGGTTGATTTGGCTTGGCTTGGTTTTTAGAGTTTCTCTGTATAGCCCTGACTGTCCTTGTACTCGCTCTGTGAACCAGGCTGGCCTCAAACTCAGAGATCCACCTACCTCTGCCTCCCAAGTACCCTGGGTAGAAGGAAATCTGAATGTAAAGCCTCAGAGAGATGCCCCTTCCCCACCCCCAACACCCACATTTTCATGAAAACTTGGAAGCTTAGATGCTGGAGAACTCTAGTGTGAAGCCTGGCATCAGGTGACAGTGTGTGTGTGTGTGTGTGTGTGTGTGTGTGTGTGTGTGTGTAGGGGGGGAACAGGGACTGGACTGAAGAGTGTGGTCTTATTGTAAGCAGATTCCCTGAGATACATTCATATGCCATTCAACTCATACCTTAAAATGTGCAGGGTGATGTTCTCCAGTTTGTGTGTTCACAGCTGCGCATCCACCATCAATCTAGATTTAGCCAGTTATAGAGCGTTTTCATTATCTCAAAAAGAAGCCCTTGTGCCCTTTAGTTTTCACCCCACCTACCCAGCCCTACTTCTAGGAAGCTATTTAGTCTACTTTCTGTTTCTCTTTTCCTGTCCTAGATGGTTCGTTTAAATGGAATCCTAATCTATGGTCTTTTATCACTGACATTTCTGCATAGCATTCAAGTAGTATCCATATGGTAGATAGTATGCATCAAAATTCCATTCCCTTTGGTTGCTATTCATGGATACAGTTTTCTTATTCTAACTGGTACCTTGTTGTTAATGGATATTTGGGTTGTTCCCACCATTTGTGGCCATCATAAACAATCCTGGTATGAA
This sequence comes from Grammomys surdaster, assembly GCF_004785775.1. Lineage (NCBI taxonomy): Eukaryota > Metazoa > Chordata > Mammalia > Rodentia > Muridae > Grammomys > Grammomys surdaster. The sequence goes on from NW_021604600.1 coordinate 1,774,093, forward strand.
CATTCATATCTGTGCACATTTTCATTTAGACAGTTTTATATACCTATACAGTGATGTTGCTGAGTAGTGTGGTAAATTTCTGGATCAGCTAGCTGTTCAGTGTGGTTCCTGTCACTCTTTTACTTGCCTATCAGTAATGTGTGAAGCTGCCAGTTTCTCTTTGATTTCCTATAGTTTGAATATAATTTACAGGGGCTGGTGAGATGGTTCAGCAGTTAAGAGCACTGACTGCTCTTTGGGAGGTTATGAGTTCAAATCCCAGCAACCATCTGGTGGATCACAACCATCTGTAATGAGATCTGATGCCCTCTTATGGGGTGTCTGAAGACAGCTACAGTGTACTTACATATAATAAATAAAAAATAAAAACCTTTGGGCCAGAGTGAGCGGGACTGGAAGGAGACTTTGTCTCCCTTGATTTCTGTGGGTTTTAAAGGCTTTTTAAAAATGTCTCACCTCTTTCTTTCCTTATTTCATCCACATTTACACACGTATGTACACTGCGTGCCCCCACACACACACTTTTTTTAAAGTATGTCTTATTCTTCATGTGGTTGTAGACACATGGTGATGAAACCATGTACAGCCTTATTATAAACAGAAATGAGTACAAATGTAATTGAGGAGCCCAGAGTGGACTCTGTGGCATCAGGTATCAGCTGGACATGTCAGCTCACGCCTGTAATTCTAGTATTTGGAAGCTGAGGATCACCAAATACTAGACATACTTGCATGTATCCATAGTTTATTCCTTTTTGGTTCTCCATGGAGTTCTGTTGTATAAATATGCCAGTGTTTAACCATGCACATGTCTGTCTTCCTATTGCATTCCAGCACCCAGAGCAGTGCTGGCACATAGAAGGCATCCACTGTGTGTGGGGGGGGGGGGGGCACGCAGTGTACATGTGTGTGTGAATGTGGATGAAATAAGGAAAGAAATAGGTAAGAAATTATTTGGATAATTTCAGGATTAGGATGTGGTGACCTGAACAGGATCCACTGCATCAGTAATGGGAAGAAGGAGTATATAAAGAAAATTAACAAACAAAATGATTTTTAACAAGTTAGAGGAGACTGAGATAAGCAATAAGAATGGCTCTAGGGTTTCTAAACTGGATGGTCAGGGCTGTTACCATCCACTGTTGGAATAGCTGCCTTCATCTATAGCTTTTATGGCCAAGATTTAGAATACGGTGATGGGCACTGAATATTTGAACGAGTGATGGATGAGGGAATGAATGGATGAGGAAAGAATAAAGGAAATCAGGAGGCTACGTCTTAGGTGAGTGGTGTGCTTAATGTCACAAAAGGACATTAAAGTACGAGGAATGGATTTGAGAACCTAGAAAGCCAGAGGGCCCAGGGCTTGCAGGAGCTAAAAGTGGTGGTCTTAGAGATGGAACAGCAGAAGTGTCCAGGAAAGCACAGCATTCATTCCGGAAAGTTGGCCATCCTTGTAAACACTGATGAAAGTGACTAGAGAAGGTTGAAAGAACATGGTGGAAATTGGAAAGAATAAAACAAACCAACGTAGTCAGAGTCCCATTACACAGTGTGAATGTGGACAGTGGAGATGAGAGAGACATCATGGTAATCAAGGTCAAGTCCCTCGAGGGAAGTGTAGTTTGTCTTGGTTTTTGTTGTTGTTTTGTGGGGAAGGGGCAATTCTGTTTCTGTTTTCAAAGTCATCTAAGTGTATTAGAAAGAAGAAAGATGCATTAGTCTCTGACAGTTGTCAGATTGGTTTGTGTACAAGACTAACATGGGCATTTTGTTTAAAATATAGATAATGAACACTCTTACAGAGATCCTCAGGAGATCTGGAAACCCAAAAAGGACATTTCTAAGACAAATAATAAATACCTAAGGGATTCCAGCACAGTTACGAGCTCAGACTGCCACTATCAGTGACCCAGGGAATAAGGAGTCAATGAAACAAAAGGAGGTGGATATGAAGGGCATTCATTTGGAAAGGTTAGCCATGTGAGGCTGAGCTTTAGAAAAGGAAGCCTTTCTTGAAAACAGCTGGAGGAGGTGGTGCCAGAAATTTTGAGGTGAGGCCCCGAGTGTCACAGTTCCCAAGTAGAAAAGACACGTGAATGACGTGTGTTTGTTTGTTTGTTTATAAACTGAGGGCGGCTTTTCTTCTCTGGGCAGCACAGAATCTGAAGGGCAGGGAAGATTTGAGCAGCTGCATCAGACAACACAAGGGACCAAGTAAAGGAGTCTGAGCTTGGGCAAGCTTCTGTGCACACACTTATAGCAGACACAGTCAGCAGTTTTACCTGACCTTGATAACTCCACCTGACTCCAGGCATCCGATGGTCCCACCATAGAGATGTGTGGTTATGTGTTAATAGGGTTAAGCAGGGGCTCCCTTTCACCACAAGGCAGCTGGGTTGTCTTTGTTTTAGGTTGTAGATAGATGCTCAGTGTGATACAAGTCAAGGTGGTTGTACATTGAATTTATAATCAAGGGACATATGTTAAAGTATCTGGTCAGTTTAGGCTTGAGACTTTGTGAACTCTCCATCATAAGTTACAGAGACTGCAGTCTGTTGAAGGATAAAGGAGCACATGGCTCCTGCCCTCCAGATTAGGTGCCAGAAATACTTGATTTGCATTGTTGGTACAACTTATCAATATTAACAACAATAACTAGTTTTTAAAATATATTTGTGTGCCAGCCATTGTTCTTAGTTTTTTCACAGAGAAATTTACCTAAAGTCCTCCAACAACCTATGACGTGGTTATTGCCGTTTTATAAGTAAAAAGAAGGGAGAGTTGTAAGTCGCTTGCCCAGAGTTCCAGTAGCTAACTGACAGGGGCCCCAGGCCTACTTGCTGTGCAGCTTGCTGTGGTCTTTGCCACTATTTTTGCTGCCTTTTCCCAGTCCTTGTGTTAAGGGTAACTTCAAACAGCTTGGCAAACTGTTCCACATCATCTGATGAGCGTGTGTATAAAAGCAAACATAACCAAGTAAAGGGCAAGAGTCTGTTCTGAGATGATTGGCTAATTCATAGTATGGCATTAGGTATTTTAGGAAACATAAGAGAGGGAAAAGCCTTAAGAAAGGCAGCACTCTGGGGTGGTGAGGAGATAGCTCAGTCGTTTAGGTGCCTGCCACACAAATGTGAAAAGCTGGTCATTGTGTCTGACTTCAGCTGCTGTGCTGGAGGCCAGGGAGAAGGGTGTCAGGGGTCAGGATGCCTGAAGCTATCCTTGCCATCCAGGAGCTGCAATTTAATGAGAGACTCTGTCTCAAGAAATGAGGTGGAGAAAAAGAAGACACTCAGCACCTATCTCTGGCCTCCATGTGCACATGACCACATAAACATGTGTATATTCTACCATCTATACACTCATACAGCATTAACTGCCAACAGCTCCTCAGCTAGGAGTAGGGCATCATGTTAGACCTCTATGGTCTTTATAAATAAATGGAGTTCTTTGGTGCTGGCTATGAGCCCTCATAGATAGGGAAAAAAAAAACATTTGGGGGATAAAGATGGTTATGTTTAGGTCTTGAAAATAAAAATAATGTGGTCTGTATTTGTTAAAAGGATTCCTGTGCCACAGGGTTCACACTGATACTAAAGGGATTTTACTGTGTCATAGTTACTTTTCCTGTCACTGGAATAAAATACTCTGAGAAAAGCAAGTTAAGGAAGGAAGGGCTTATTTTGGCTCATGGCTAGAGATTGCAGCCCGTCGTGGTGGGAAAGTGATGATGCAGGAGCTTGAGGCAGCTGGTCACACTGCATCTGCAGTCAGGAGGCAAGGCAGAAGGTGAACACTGGTGCTCAGCTCACTTTCATACGGTCCAGAAGCCCGGCCCAGGAAATGGTGCCAACCACATTTAGGGTGAGTCTTTCTACTTCAGTTAATTAAGAAAATATCTCATAGGCATATTCTTTTTTTTTTTAAGATTTATTTATTTTATGTATATGAGTACACTATTGCTCTCTTCAGACACATCAGAAGAGGGCATCAGATCCCATTACAGGTGTTGTGAGCCACCATGTGGTTGCTGGGAATTGAACTCAGGACCTCTGGAAGAGCAGTCAGTGCTCTTAACCGCTGAGCCATCTCTCCAGCCCTCATAGGCATATTCTAAATAACCCTTCACAGGTATCCTTGGAGGCTTGTCTCTTAGGTGGTTCTAGATCCTGCCAAGCTGACAATCAACATTGAATCACATACTGTTATTTTTATTGTTTATTTCACTTATTCTAGTCACATTTACCTACCGACTATTTTTTTTTTCAGTATTTTTTCAGCATTCCCAGGGGAATTAGGTATAACAGCAGTTCTTAACCTGTGGGTTGCAACTCCCTTGACAAAACCTCTGTCTCCAAAAAGATTTACATTACAATTCATAACAGAAGCCAAATTATAGCTATGAGGTAGTAACAAAAGTGACTTTATGGTTGGGGTCACGACAACATGGGGAACTGTATTAAAGGGTCACAACATTAGGAAGGTTGAGAACCACTGATGTATACAACAAAGGTCTTTTGGAATAAACCCAGAGATTAATAGTAAGTTGTTCTGATCACTTTGATTAGGGGTTTGGGAAGACTTATCTAAGAATATTTTGAATGAAAACTTTAAACAGTTTATACAATTACCGTGAAAAGCAGGCAGCTGAAGAATGTTTGTTAAGCTCAGGTCCCTATAAGGCATTTATGTAGCAGTATTAACTAAACAGAACAGAGGAGGAATCTGGACCTTAAGACTGGGATCTTAGCCAGGGATAAATTTGGGAACCCCTCTTATGATGCATAAACTAGTAATCTGAGAACAAACAGGAAGTGAGGGTTGTTACGCAGTTTAGGAACAAACTTGAAGAACTTATGGTACTCTGTGGGATGTTTATCATTAGAAACTTTGGCCAGGCACAGTGGTGCACATCTTTAATCCCAGCACTTGAGAAGCAGAGGCAGGTGGATCTCTGCGAATTCAAGTCCAGCCTGGTCTACATGTTGAGTTCTAGGACAGCCAGGACTACATAGAAAGACACCATCTCCAGAAACAAAAACAAAAAACAAAAAAACAGAAATAAAAAACACTTTGGTTTTATCAGAACTGTAGTTCATAATAATTGTGATTGTTGTTCAGAAACTGTATTCAAGTGTATGGTTTAGGAATTGAGAAAAAAGGGTATGAAGTATTCTTACCATGTTTTTAAACCTATAAATAACAGAGGTGATAGGATATGTTTACCTGTTTGTGCAGACACAATAAGGAAGGTTGAATGTTTGTGACAGTCTTTCTTATCAGCTGTCGAGGATCTCTTATAGATAGCTTTAGCAGTAACGAATGTTTATTACTCTGCTGTCCTGTCTGATGTCATCTCTGATTGCCTAAGTCTCAACCCACTTATGCTACCAAGCAGCCACAGAGGGGAAATAAGATACTGACAAAAGTGAAAGGTGTATATTTCAATAGAGCACTTGCCTGGCATGCTTAAGGCCTTCCTTTAGTCCAGTCCACAGCACTGGAACGAGTAGGGGTTAAGAAAGGAGGGCAATAGAGAATTGGCCAATTTGAAACATTTATCCTTCAAAAGTAGCGTTAAGAACATTTAAATCCAAGAGTAAGGGATAGGCGTTTGTAAAACAATTGGTAGGCAGTGAACATCTTATTCAGAATATGTAAGAAATGCTTAGATTCAACAATACTTTGATTTTTTTCTAATAAACTAAAGATCTGAACAGACTAAAGATGGCAGACAAGGACATGAACATGTATTCTATGTCACTGGACATTTAGGGGGACACAAAAACCACAATGAGATCTCTATGTCCTCGCCTACAGTTTTAGAATGGCTTGAAAGGCAGCAGTGAATTTAGGGACCACTAGGATTCCCATGGTGATGAGAATGTGGGGGTACAGTACCTTAGAAACCACTGCTTTGTAACTTTTGAAAGATTAATGTTATGTGGATGTGCATTTGCACACACATGTCTGTGTGTACCTTATGTGTGCCTGGGACCCACAGAGGCTAAAAGAGGACATGTATCCCCTGGAACTGGAGTCAGATGGGTATCAGACTCTTTTTGTGAGTACTGCCAACTGAATCCTAGTCCAGTGCAAGAGCAGTCAGAGCTCTTACCTGCTGAGCCCATCTCTTCGGCATGTTTCTTATCAATTTAAGCATATATTTATGAGCAAGCATTTTCAGTCCTATGCTTTAATACAGGAAAGGAAGCCATATAGGTACATAGTGAGCTATATACAGATGTTTATTCATAGGAGCGAACAGTGTTCCATTATACAGAGCTGTAGAAAACTATGTTGCTAGAAAGTAGATCTGGGTGGGATGAGCAGTAATGTAGACTAGAGTAGTTGTATACCTGTGCCAAACTCACTGAAGTGGCACTGTGTTTTCATTGTTTAGGGAAAACTCCATTAAGTTTTGTAACCAAAAACATGTAGATCAGACCTTGTATGTTTAAGACTGTGCTGCTCTTGAAATTTTACCTTTTTCTTTTTGAGGCAGGCTCTCTCTACATAGTCTTGGCTGTCTGGAAATTTACTATATAAATCAAGCTGGCCACAAACTTACAGAGATCTACCTACTGCCTCCCAAGTAGCTGGGACTGAAGGCATAAGTACCAGCTCAAGATTGTGTGTTTTTTAATAACAAATTTTACAAAATCTAAATTATACCCTAGTAAAGCTTTAGGAAATAGCTCATTTGTGTACATAGAGCTATAGGCCTGAAGATACGAAATTGCTTAAAATTACATGGACAGTATGTCTTGTGATTGTTACCTCTCGATTCCCAGTCCTACTAGTGACTGGGTGTCTCAACTCTGAAAGCTCTTGAAATAAAGAATTGAAGCCTGTGTTCTTGAGACTCCCCGTACTGTACTGCACACACTTCGTAGAGTGTGTGCTCAGTGGGTCTCTGCTGGATGAATGAAAGTGAGGTTGCACACTGTGCCCACTTGACTTGGGTAGAACAATCAGACATAGCTCATGATTTGGTTTTGGATTTCAGAAATTCATCAGAGACCTTCTCTAATAAATAGTTTCCTTAGACCACTGTCTTTTTTCTTAAGAGATCACATCTCTCACAAATGTAAGCTAAATGTAATGTAATGTAGATTAATGAGGAATTAATCTCTTTCTGCAAAAGTTTAAGTAGTGTTTTCTAATGTTGAAAATTGAAGTATTATCATCCTACATTTTAATCTGAAACCAAATATAACTGTAGTAAAAGCAGAGGTTCATCTTTAATATTTAATAGAGCTGTCAAGATTAGAACTCAAAGCTTTCTCTAAAGCTCTCCACTCTAAATCCATCCACCTCTATAACTGAGAAACCGTATCAGTGGCCCAGAATAAACACAACTCGTAGTGATGAATTTACTTTCCTTGCATCTGCAAAGTTTTAAGTTTTTAAGTTATGATTTATTTTGAAATATTATTTAGCATTAACAAGTTAAGACCAGTAAGACTCTGTACTCAAATACTGTGTCATATGTACATCTGTCTTAATCTGCACAGTACTATAATACCACTTTGTTATCTATTTAGTTGAGGAAACTTTGGTCCACAGAAGTTAAACAGCCTTGCCCAGAGTCTCATGTCTGGTAGAGGTGGATCTGGATTTCACTCTTAAGCCAGGAACTGACCTCTAATCACTAATACTCTGCCTCCCTGCTAATATGACACATGCATGACTGCCTAGCTTAGAATTTGATTTGGCATCAGAGTTATTATACTTAACTGAATTGAGGAAGTATAGTGTATGAGAGAAGTAATTTAGAGTTGTTTAGGTATAGCTAGTTTAAAAACAAAACTCAGGTGATTTTGAGGGTCCTGGACACTGTAACATGGCCTTTGCTAAAACTAGGAAAGCTGCTTATTTTGACTGTGCATTCCCTTTAAAAGTGAATTTTGTATAATGTAGTTTGATCAAATTCACCTATCCTTCCCCCTCTCATCCCCCTCTCACTGTCAATCCTTCCGGACACATTCCCCTCCTATTTTCATGTCCATGTGTACATAAATGGACATAAAATACACACATGGACTTCATGGGAGTTTAGTGAGGGTTGCTTGAATGTGAGTTCATGGGTTGGTGTTTTTTACTGTTATCATGAACAGCTTACAATGGCCACACCACCAGTAAACAGTGACTTCATTCCCCCAACAGCTTTAACTGCCAATTGCTCCTCAACTAGGAGTGGGGCATCATGTGCCCTTCAGCCGTCCATGCTGGAATGTTGGTGGGTTCCATCTTGGGCAGGTTTTTTACAGGTAGCCACTGCTGCTGTAAGGTCAAGTACAACAGTCATGCCATGTCCCGAGGAAGCAAGTCATAGCACACTTTCCCATTCTCTGGCTCTTATGTTCTCTCCACCTCTCCCCTTCCATGATGTTCCCTGAACCTCAGCAGAGTGTGTGTGTGTGTGTGTGTGTGTGTGTGTGTGTGTGTGTGTGTCTGTGTGTGTCTGTGTCTGTGTCTGTGTGTCTGTGTGTCTTAAGATTTTTATTACTGTGGTAAAACACCATGATTATACACAACTTGGGGAGGAAAGTGTTTATAACTCTCAGGTCACATTCCATCACTGAGAGAAGTCAGGGCAGAAACTGAAGCAGAGGCCATGGAGGAATGTTGCTTATTGGCTTGCTTCTCTGCGTTTGCTCAGTTTTCTTCAAAGGCTCAGTACAATCTGCCTAGGAGTAGCACCACCCACAATGGGCTGAGCTCTCTCACATCAATCTTTTAATCAAGAAAATGTACCACAGCTGATCATAATGGAGGTATTTTCCCAATTAAGATTCACTCTTCTCAGCCAGGTGGCACACACCTTTAATCCCAGCACTTGGGAAACCAAGACGGGCAAATCTCTGAATTTGAAGCTAACCTGGTCTACAGAATGAATTCCAGGACAGCCAGGACTACACAGAGAAACCTTGTCTGGGGCGGGGGGGTGATGTGGGGGAGATTCCCTCATTTCAGATGACTCTAGGTTGTGTCAAGTTGATTAAAAACAAAAAGCCAGTGTGGTATATAATGTAGACACCCCATGTACAGCTGAGCAGTCAGTAGGCTCTTATTCTCAGCCCTTTGATGAGTTATGGGTCTTTACAATAATCACTGTGTAGTCCTACAAGAAGTCTCTCGGAACAAGGCTGAAGCATGCTGGTCTATGGTTATAAACATGATATGCTCCCTTTGAGGAGAAGGTGATCCACAACTTCTGCCCAGCAGAAATTAAAGCAAATACAAACCCATTTGGTGGTGGAGACAGGACAAGGGCATAAAGTTGATCCAAGGAATCTGTTCTTAAGGCAGTCATATCTGGGTGTTTCTTTAAGGAAAAGAAGCTGGAGTGTGGTATTCAGACTTGTGAGGAATAGTGGATGGAGTAGGAGACTACACTTCAGAGAACAGAGCACAGAGAAGCCAGTCCTGTGAGGGGAACCCAAACCCAGTCTTCTCAGCGTGCTGTGTCTCACTACCACTCACTAACAGAATTGTGAGGACGTCTGTTCTGGGAGAAATCTGAATGTTCCTGGGGGTATTTTTAGGGATCCCATTCATTTTCTTTACTCAATGAATATCGTTCTTGAGAGTTAGTGACACGTGGTAGGGATCTTGTTGAAATAGTTGATTGAAAACCTAACTTTCAGGGTGGGGTGGGAACTAGAGAGATACCGAAGCAGTTAAGAGTGCATAGTACTGTTAAGAAGACTCAGAAATACCAGGTACTTTGGGTCCCTTAGATTCTTCAGTCTCTGCACCTCAGTGTGATTGGAGCCCTGCTTCAAGCACAGTAGGACAGGTGGCCTGTGCAGCTCTGCTTGGCTCGATGTTCTCTAATCATGGGACTACTTTTGACTAGAAGCTGCACTTGCTCCTTCCCTTCCTTCTCCCTTTTTAGGACAAGAGAAGTGGAGAAAGGTCTCATACCCACAGTCACATCAAACTTGTCACCCTCTTTAGATCCCCAACAGAAGAGGAGACTGAGGACATAGTACTACAAGTATATATGCCACCATGCTGACAATGAAGAGCTGAACCCTGTTTGAGATTGGAGGCCATTGCATCGTTAATGTGAACCTTTTTGTCAGAATACTTTACACGTGATTCTGTAGTGGTTTCTGACCTACCAGATTATTGGGTTTTTATCTCATTGTCAAAATTACCAGTCTTAAACTAGCACAGTCTTAGATGGAAGGTAGTTACTCATTAGGTGAGTCAAATGGATTATTTCTGCCAAATTCATCATTAGCAAGTGATCAGTGTGACCTTACAAATTCCTTCAGAGAACTGTCTCAAAATGTGTTGTAAACACTGTAACTTAAAGTCCACCTTTCCCTCTGAGCAGTTTCAACTTGGTCTTAATTCTATGGTATGTTCAAAATGTCTTTACCTTTTTTTGTTTTTTCCTATGTACTCGAAATTTCTTCTAGATCCAGAGCATCTGTTCAAATCTCTGAATAATTAGAACATTTCACATTATATAATATAAATACACTTTGGTACATTTTACTTCAATTTATAGTACTCTATAAAAATTTTAGAAGTTTGCAATATTAGACAATACTTTTTGTCCAAGGATAAAATGCAGAATATATCTGCATTCAGATTAGAGAATATAAACAAGTATAATTTCTTTAGGAAAATGACCGGCATCCTTCCACACGTTCTATACTCATGAGCTCTGGAGCTTTGCGCGAAGCCTTTCTTTAGCGAGTTCTCTGGGTGTTACATGCTAAGAGCTTCAAGGACTGACAGTGTCTGAGTGAAGACAGGCTCTCATACCACATTGTTCTTACCAGGAATGCAGGTTTTATTCATCTTTACTGAATGGTTCCAGTTTATTTTGATGCCATGAGTTCTCAATGAGGGCTGTAACCTCATTGATTAGGAAGTTCAGTGTTTTCCTTTCCTATAGTCATAGGCCTTTCCTGATGAGAAAACCAAAACTGAGAATTTCATATATGCATTTGTGTTTTGATAAAGTCATCCCCCCATTTCTTCCCTCCAGATCCTTCCTCTCCCCTCTCACAACAGTTAGAATTATTAGCTCCAGTTCCAACCATTTGTTGCTAATCTGACTTTTCTTAACAGCTGAACAATACTTTATTGTATAAATGTACCACATTTGCTTTCTTCATTCATCAGTTGATAGATATCTAAGTTATTTGCATTTTCTGGCTGTTGTGAATACAGCAGCAATGAACAAGATAAGTAAGCCTCTCTGTAGTGGGATATAGAGCCCTTTGGGTATATGCACAAGAATAATATAACTAGACCACATGGTAGGTCTATTTCTAGCTTTTTTGAAAAATCTCCACACTGATTTCCATAGTGGATACACCAGTCTTCAATCCCACTGACAGCTAATAAGTGTTCCCCTTTCTCTACATCCACACCAGCAGTTGCCATCATTGTGGTTTTTGGTCTTAGCCATTCCGACTGGTTCTAAAGTAATTGTGATTTGCATTTCCCTGTGGTTAAGGATGTTGAACAATTTCCTCCTCTTCCTCCTCCTTCTCTTCCTCCTCCTCCTCCTCCTCCTCCTCCTCCTCCTCCTCCTCCTCCTCCTCCTCCTCGTCTTCTTCTATGTTCTTAGCCATTTCTATTTCTTCTCTTGAGAACTCTGTTTAGTTCTACATCCTAATATTTAGTAGGGTTGTTTGTTTTCTTGGTGTTTAGTTTTTAGGTCTTTTTTATATTTTAGACACTAATCCTCTGTCAGATATATGGCTGGTAAAGATTTTTTTTCCCATTTTGTTGGCTGCCACTTTGTGATGGCATCCTTTGCTGTGTACAAGGATTGTTTGTTTGTTTCATGAGGTCCCATTTATTAAAGGGTGGTCTTAATTTCTGCACTACAGGGGTCCTGTCTAGAAAGTTTTTTCCTGTGACTACAAATTGAAGTGTATCCCCTAACAGATCCAGTATATCGGGCCTTACATTGAGGTCCTTGAACCATTTGGAATTCAGTTTCATTCTTCTTTGTGAAGATTCACAGTTTAAGCAGAACTATTTGTTGAAAATGTTGTGGTTTTTCCAGTGTATATTTTTGATCTCTTTGTCAAAACCTAGGTTGGCATACGTGTGTGGACTTATATTTGGGTCCTCAATTCTGTCCCACTGATCAGTGTATCTGTTTTTATGCCAGTAGTGTAGTAGTGTGCTGTTTTTATACTTTTTACTGTGCTATTGTATAATGTGAAACCAGGAATGGTGATACCTCAGCATGTTTACTGTTCAGGATTGTTTTGACTATCCTTGTGTTTCCATAAGAAATTTAATATTATTGCTTCAGTGTCTAAAAAAATTGTTTTGGAATTTGATGGGATTGTGTTGAATCTGTAGATTGTTTATAGTAGGATGGCTATTTTCATAGTATCAATACTACCAATCTATGAGTGTGAGAAGTCTTTCCATTTTCTGCTATTGTCTCATATATTCTCCATTTTCTTTGGTGTCTTAAAATTTTCATTGTACAAGTCTTTCATATCCTTGGCTAGATTTATCACAAGTTTTGTTGGTTTTTTTGTTTTGTTTTGTTTTGTTGTTATTGGTTGGTTGGTTGTTTCTAAGCTGTTGTGAATGTATTGCTTCCTGATTGTTGGTTGTCAGTTTATAGAAAAGCTATCAATTTTTTGTATGTTAATTATGTACAAAGTAGTCCTGATTCTTTGCTGAATGCGTTTTATCAGCTGTAGCAGTTTTCTAATAGAGTCTTGGGTCTTTTATGTATAGAATCATATCTGCAAATAAGAATGGTTTGACTTCTTCCTATTTATATTTACTTTTTTTTATCACCTTCACTTTTTATTTTATTGTTCAAGGTTTCAAGTACTGTATTGAGCAAGAATGAAAAAATCAGACATCTTTATCTTATTCTTGATTTTAGTGGAAATGCTTTGAGTCTCTCTCAGCTGAGCATGATGTTAGCTGTGGACTTGTGAGATACTGATGCTATGATTCATTCCTGTGGAAGACAGTGTCTACCTGCTCCTCCCACAGTCCCAGTGACAAACCAAGGTGCAAATTTACCAAGGTTTACTTTGGGGAAGCAATGAGTCTACTGGGCTTACTTATAGAAAGAGCAGTCAGTGCCTTAGAAGTTGAGAGTAGGAACATGAGTGACTTTAAAGTAGCCACAATGGAAAGTCTCCACCCAGCATGGACATTGACTCTTCCATGGATACATAAATGGAGTCCCCGTCCCTCATACTTTCCTGCCTATATCGTCTAGCCCTTCCTAGAGACCCTGAGGCCGTGTACAATTAGGGAGGAGTAGACAGTCAACAACCCCAGCTGTGATGCTCTGGGAGCAGATCCAGCTGAACTCCTGGAAGGTGGTGGCAAGTTTAGCTCTGAGAATATCCTGTACAGCAGCAATTACCTTTATTGTGTTAAGATGTATGTCTCCCATATTCCTACATCCTCTTAAGACTTTTATCATGAGATTATTAAATTTGGTAGGAAGCCTTTTCTGCATCTTGTCTTGAACCATCTCTACATCTCTGGGATGAAGTTGACTAGATCATAGTGGATGATCTTTTAATTGCTCCTGAATTTGTCTTCCTGCAAGTATTTTACAGAGAATTTTTGTTTCTATGTTCATCAGAGAGAGAGGCCTACAATTTTCTTTTTTCATTTGGTCTTTTTCCGGTTTTGCTATCAAGAGTAATACTGGTTTCATAAAAAGAATGTTCAAGTGTTCCTTTTCTGTTTTATAAAGTACTTTGAAGAATGCTGGTGTTAGTTCTTCTTGGACGGTCTGGTAGAATTCTGTGCTGAAGCCATCTGGTCCTACACTTTTTTTAGTTGGGAGATATATATATATATATAATTTATTTTGTGTGCATTGGTGTGAGGAAACTGGAGTTACAGACAGTTGTGAGCTGCCATGTGGGTGCTGGGAAATGAACCTGGGTTCTCTATAAGAACAGCAAGCCAGCACTCTTAACTGTTGAAACATCTCTCCAGCCTAAGTTAGATTTTTAATTACTGCTTGTATCTCATTGGTTGTTATGGGTCTGTTTAAATTATTTACTTCATATTGATTTAGCTTTGGCTGGTCATATACATCTAGGAATTTATCCATTTCTCTTAGATTTTTTCAGTTAGTAGAACAGAGATTTGTTTTATTCTGTTGTTAAGACAGGATCTCACTTTGTAGCCCTGGATGGTCTGGAACTCACCGGGATCACCTGCTTCCTACCTTCTAAGTGTTGAGGTTAAAGATGTGTACCACCTCACCTGGCCTTGGAAGAGAGTTTTTTTTTTTTTAAAGTTTGTCTTTATGATTCTCTGAATGTCCTAAGTGTTTTGTGATGGCTTCCATTTCACTCTTAATTCCATTAATTTTGTTTTTTTCTCTCTTTTAATTAATTTGGCTAAAGGTGTGTCAATCTTTTTAATATTTTAAAAGAGCCGACTCTATTTTATTGGTTCTTTGTATCATTTTTGTTTGTTTGTTGTTTCTATTTCACTATTTTGAGCCCTGATTTTAATTATCTCTTTCTATCTTCTTGTTTTCTCAAGGTCTTCAAGTGCATTATTAAGTTGTTAATCCGAGCTCTCTCACAAAAAAAAAAAAAAAAAACAAAAACTTTAAAGAGTTATTTTATTTTTGTGTGTTTTAAGTTCTTTGTCTGCATGCTTGTATGTGCACCACATGTGTGTCAGCTGCCTGCAGAGGTTAGAAGAGGATGTTCTAGAACTGGAGTTACAGACAGTTGTGAGCTGTCCTGTGGGTGCTGGGAACTGAACTTGAGTCTTCCACAAGAGCAGCCAATGTTCTTAACTGACGAGCTGTCTCTCTAGCTCTTTTTTTTTTTTTTTTTGAATGGGGACAATGCTATAAACTTCCTCTTAAATCCCTTCATTGTGTCCCATCGATTTCATATGTTGTGTCTTCATTTTCATTTATTTCTAAAATTTCCATCTTGCTTTCTTGATGCAATTATCATTCTAATAATTTATAGCTTAGTTTCCTTGGCTGGGAAGAACATGTATCTTTACTATTTGGGTTGAATGTCTGTAGATATCTGTTAGATCCACTGGTTTTGTGACATCATTTAACAGTAATATTTCTATGTTTAATTTTTATCTGGATGACCTATCTATTGGTGAAAGTGGATACTGGGTTCACCCACTGTCAATTTGTTGATGTTAATCTTGTTTTAAATCAAATTGTATTTATTTCATAGAATTGGGTACACTTGTGCTTGGTGCATATAAGTTTAGAATTGTCGTATCCTCTTGGTGATTTTTTTTTTCTTGAATGAGTATGAAGTGATCCTCCTCCCCTGACTACATTTTATTTGAAGTCTTATTTTGGTCAGATACTAGGATAGTTAATTAAGCCTTTTTATTTCTTAGTTCTATTTACTTTCCATCATTTTACCAGAAGGTGGTGTCTATCACTGATGGTGAGGTATGTTTCTTGGAGAAAGCAAAAAAAAAAAAAAAAAATGGGTCCTGTTATCTAATCCAGTCCATCAGTCTGGGTCTCTTTATTGGAGAATTGTGACCATTACTCTTAAGAATTATTGTTGAACAGTGTGTATTCCTATCATTTTGTTATGTTTGTAGTGTTTTCTATAAGACCTCTTTTGATGGACTCTTCTGGAATTATTTATTCCCTATTCTCCTTTGAACGTGCTTATCCTTCTCTGTAGGCCAAAGTATTTCATTTATTATCCTCTATAGAGCTGGCTTAGCGGTTGTAAATTTCTTTAATCTATTTTTATGGTGGAAGTTTTTCTTTCTCTTTGGCTCATGATACTTAGCTTTTCTTGGTGTAGTATCCAAGTCTGGCTGGCACTTGTGGTATTTCAGAATTTACAGACTATCAGTCCAAGCCCTTCTGGTTTCTGAAGTCTCTACTGAAAAGTTAAATGTTACTCTGATGACCCTGTCTTTATATGTGGCCTGGTCTTTCTCTCAGCTTCCAAAGTCCTTTGTTTGTTCTGTTCATTTAGTGTTTTGAATGTTATAATATGTGGGGAGTTTCTTTTCTGATCTTTTCTATTTAGTGTTCTGTATGCCTCTTGCATCTTGATAGGCATTTGAGTCCTTAGATTTTTGGTACATTTTCTTCTATGATTTTCTTAAAAATATTTTCTGTGGCTTTGAGTTTCTTCTCTTTCTTCTATATTTGTGTTTTGTCGGTTTGGTCTTTTGTCCCAGAGTTCCTGCACATTTCATTAAAGGATTTTGTTGGTTTTGGTTTTGATGTAACATGTTCTTTGGCTGAGTGATCCAATGTTGTACCTATCTTCAAATCCTAACACCCTCTCTTCCAATTGATCCATACTGTTGGTGAGTCTTTCCATTGAGCTTTTAATTTTTAATTTTTCACTTTGTGTTTTATTTTTGTTTGGCTTTTCTTCAAAATTTCTTTCTATTAAATTCTGTTTTCTTATCTTGAATCATTTTCTTTATTTCATTCAGCTGTTTGTTTGTGTTTTTGTCATCTTCAGTCCAGCATGTATTCATATTTCTTTGAGTTCCTTGAACATAATTGGAATTGCTATTTTGAAATAATTACGTGCAGTACCTAGGCTGCTTTTCTTGGGAACCATTACTATGAAACTAATTTTTGGAGGAGACATACTGTCTTAGTTATTTGTGTTGTTTGTCTTGTAGTGGGACCTAGACATCTGGAGTTAGGTCCTTGGTAGTGTTTCATGGGTGGATATCGGTCCCAGCTTTGAGTGGGTATTTAGATCTCTGTTTGCTCTTACCCCAGATTGTCAAGTCATAAACCAAATGAATGGAATTTGGAGTTTAGTTTTGATGTGGGAATAGAGTATTACAAGTGGTCCCAGCTCAGCTAGGACTATGTAAAGCTTATGAGTACAAAAATTAGAAGATTCTTGATACAAATCTTCAGAAGTCTGTGGAAGGGTCTGGGGTTACAGCAGGAATAGAGGATGCTACTTGGGGTCCATGCTACTTGGGCTTAGGACTGAGGTTCTCAAGTGGCAGGCTTTGGGCTGCAGGGGGTTGAATGTTTCCTGTCTGTGCAGAGAAGGCACAGTCCCCAAGCAGGAGGAGTAGAATTGGGTTAGAAGTGGGACTTCCCTACCTGGAGGAAGTGCCCAGCACACGTGGTCCTCAGTAAGCTAACCAAAGCACATTTTAAATAGAGATTACTAGTCCTTAATGTTTTTGCAGCATTAGATCCAAGGCCAAGGAACAAGAACAGAAAAACTAGTTATAATGAGAAGACAGTACTGAGAATGATTTAATAAGCAAGTTTCAGTTAGATTCAACCAGTGAACTACAGTGTTGCTTACAGACAGTACTGAGGATGATTAGAGGGGCAGAAAGACTCTTAAGCCAGAGAAACTGGGCGTTTGCTCTGAGAGTCTCCTAGGAATCTCAAGCTATACTCAAAAGGTCGTACCAACATGACTTCTAAATAGGAGCTGAACAAAAACAATATCAATCGTGCCAAAGTGGAAAGGATGGAAGGAGGGTTTGGAGGAAGGAAAGGAGGAAGTGGTGTAATTATATTACAATCTCAAAAAAAAAAAAAGAAATACTATTTAAAAAAAATGTAAAGATGGTAGTTAGCAATACGTTCAGGGGTTGGTGCATTTTGCATAGCCTGATGACCTGTTTTTGCTTTCTGCTGTTATTTTTGAGACAGGATATTTCTATGTAGCCCTGGCTCTCCTGGAACTCCCAGGCTGGCCTTGAATTCACAGAGATCCACCTGCCTCTGTGTCTTGAGTGGTGGGATTAAAGGCATGCACCATCACCACCTGGCTGAAAGCAGTTCCCCAACCCCGTACTCTCCAGGTAGGATTTCTCTTTGTGTCCCTGGCTATTCTTTAACTCTCTCTGTAGACCAGGCTGGCCTCGAACTCACAGAGATCAAATTTCTAGTTTTTAACTCAAAGCTATAAGACATTCAAGGAAACAAGGAATTATGGCTTATAATGATTAAGCAATAAAAGCAGTCAGTAGCAACTGAGGAATCTCAGCCTTTGACTCACTAACAGTGATTTTCAACCTTCCTATCTCTGGGACCTGTTAATGGAGTTCCTTATGTTGTAGTGACTCCCTCAACCATAAAATTATTTTGTTGCTACTTCCTGACTGTAACTTTGCTGCTATTAAGAATCATAATATAAATATATGATATGCAGTATAGGGTTGTGGCCCACAGGTTGAGAACCACTGAGGTAGGATTTAACTCAAACATTTTAAGTATATCACAAAAGTAAACAATGACCTGATAAAGAGAACGATCTAAAAATAGAAAGCCTGGAGTAGAAAAGTTCAGTAGCTGAAATAAAAAATCTGCAGAAGAAGGTATGAGTGAAGTCTGTTGATTGTGATTTTCCAATGTAAGGAGCAGAACTAAAGCTAATGAAATGAACAGCATTGGAGACAAGTGTGGCATACCGCATATGCCACGCCCACACAATGGAGTTCCAGAAAGGAGGAGCGGAGATGCCAGAGCACGGGGGAAATAGTAATTCTGCATATTGGATAATTTCAACAAACACAAAGTAGGACAAATGTAGGATATTCCATGCCTAAACGCGTCGTAACCAGTTCAAAGACAAAGACAATCTTTGTCTACAGGAACACAGTGATTTCTCAGATGCCAGGATCCTCACTACTGTTAAGAACTGACTTCTCTCAAAGCAGGCCACTCACAGCCAGGCTAGAGGGGCTCCTGTGCACATGTGAGCGTAAGAACCTCGAGAGACCTGAAGCTGAGGTTCTCTGAAGCTGGACTTACAGGTGCTTCTGAGCTGCCTGATGGTGGGTGCTGAGAACCAAACCATGGTCCTCTGAGCCATCTCCCCAATCCCACCTTTTCTCTCTTAAATAAGAGAATAAAACTGTTGGTGACTTTATAATAGATAAAGATGGGATTTGCCTAGTAATAGTAATAATGCAAATGCTGTGGAAGGAATGTAATTACACAGGGAGTTTTGAATTCAAAAGTGCTCCAAACTAGATTGGGGGATGAGGTGAAAATGTATAGTTCAGGGCCTGGAGAGATGGTTCAGTGGTCAAGAGCACTGGCAGTTGTTCCTGAGGGCCTGAGTTCAACTCCCAGTACCCTCATGGAAGCTCACAATCTTCTGTAACTCCAGCTCTAGGGGTTCCATACCTTGTGGTATGCAGACATACACGCAGACAAAACACTCACAATTAAAATAATTAAAAATAATATTTTTTAAAATGCAGGGGCTGGGGGGAGGCCAGGGGGAGGTTAGTTCTCAGTACTACTCAATCCCTCCATCTCTGCTGGCAACCACAGATCTGCTTCCTGCCTCTTTGGAGTTGCCTATTGTTGGAAATGTCACATATGTGGTGCTGTATTATTTTTATGGCTCATGTCTGTCCTTTCGAGTCCTGCTTTCAGGGTTCATCCATGTCATATCATGTGTCTGTGGTCTTTTTTTTTTTTTTCATTTTAACTAGGGATACGTTAGTTTTGGTTCACAGCTTGAGAGGTTTCATTCACAGTAGGCCTCCCCCATTGCTCTGGGCCTGTGCTGACACAGAATAGCAAGAGCATGTGGTGGAGCAAGGCTGCTCAACCCATGACCCAAGGTGGAGAAGGGAAACAAGAAGAGGCTTGGACTCAGCTCTGCTCTTCAAAGGCATATCCAGGAGCCCACTCCCTCCAGCCAAGTTTTTCACCTCCTGAGAATCTTTCAGGTTAAGCCATTGATTAGAGTTCTCATGATCTAGTTGTCTCCACAACTGCCCTCACACATGGACCCAGAGGTGTGCTTTAGTAGTCCGCTAGGTAGTTCTCAGTACAATCAAGTTGATAATCATGATTAACCATCCCAAATAGACCCTTTATCAACTTGACTCCAAAACATCTCAAATTAAATTTAATCTCTCAAGTACAGACAATAAGAAGATCATAGTTCCACTAAGCATGATGTGACTACCTTGCATACAGTGGAGAACACACTCATTCTTTCCTCCAGCTTCCTAGCACCTCAGTATTGCTTAAGTGTTCAAGTCCAGGCCCATGAGATGGCTCAGCTCAAAGACATGCATACCCATGGGCCTGATAACCTGAGTTTATTCTGCAGATCACTCAAAATGGCAGGCAGTCACAACTACACAGAGTTGTCCCCGACCTCACACACATATGCAAGCACATATACACAGAGAAAAGCTTTTATGTTCAAGTTTGAAGTTTCTTGTACTCAGGAAAACATTTATCTGTGAGCCCTTGTACAATCACAAAGATAAAGTGGCACAGAGTAAGCATTTATCCCATTACAGACAGGGCCACTGGGGTGTGGAAAGGACTAGAGACAAAGACAGAAATTCAGCAGGGCAAGTATTAAACCATAGCTTTGGGCTTGGTGAGCACCAGGGACTTGGCAGCCCCAGCCCTAGCCTGATGGACACTTTGGTCACAGCCACATGGCCTCGCTGTTGGCTGATTTCCTGTGGCTTTCCTGGCAGGCATTCCATGTTCCCATCTTCTCCAACTTCCTGTGGTTTTTGTGTGGTCTTCAGCTTCATCGTTGCTGTTTCAAGTGCCCTCCCACAAGTTTCCCAGGGTCTGACGTGCTCCACAGTGACTGTCCTCCCAGGATTAGTGATCCTTTAATTGTCACAGTTTTTCATGCCTGTGAAACCAGCATCCCATGGACAGCACTAAGCTAGGGAGTAGTCTGGGTTCCTTGGTTGATAGCTGCAGTGGCTTCTGGGTGCCTAAGCAGCTGACCTTTGAGGAACTGTTTCCTTAGGCAGCCTTGTACAAACCGTGCTCTCTTAAAGAGCTCTTTATACTTTGGTACCCTTGAGCTTGTGGTCCCTAGGACCATCAAGACATTTCTTCCAGAACCATAGCTAGTGGTCATTTTCATCTCCTACCTCTCTGTTTACAAAGGACACAGAAGTTTATAAAAAGCAAATAGGCCAAGGAGACAATTTTAATGAACTACACATCAGAATATCTGGACATGCTTGTTAGCAAGGGTTAAACTTCTGTGCCTCCACTCACTCAGCAAGTGCGCTGTCAGGACAGAATGGGTAGAGTAGACACCTGACAGGAAGTAGGGTAGTGACAGCGGGGAAGAAAGTTGAAGCATTGGTGACTGGAAGCCCTGTGACAGGAGGGCACACTGTGCACCCACACCTGCCTTGGAGCCTCACTCTTCCCAGTCCCCTCTGCCCAATTCTGTTAAGTTTCTTCAGCCACGCTTCCTATAAATAAGATCTCCATCGTTTCAGTTAAATTGGAGTGGTGTCACTTGCTTAAACGCTACTCTATTGAAAGGGCAGAAACTGAACCTTCATCAGTCAGGAAGACATTTGTAGTGAAGCATTTGTTTGATGTGTGTAACCAATGAACACCTTGCTAAAAACACACTTTCTTGTAGAAAAGAAAGCCAGAAATCCACATTCATTGCACGGATCTGGTGCAGATTGGTGGGCACATCACAAGATTTGCCTGTGACAGGCTCTGGTGGGCGTGGGTGCTGCTTCACAGCCCTCGGTTACAGACTTTCTGTGGCAGTGCCTTTACCACAGTGATGACATGCCTCCTAATCATCTTCACTGTGGCAGCAGACGTGCTCAGACTGGCTGTGCTAACTCACCTCAGAGTTTGGATCTATAGGTAATGAGCTTCAGAAGGCAGTTCTAGTTAGGAAGCCACACTCAGCAGAGCGGACACGTTTGACTCTTCTATGTGGAGGGTACACAGGTGGGATCCTGTGAGGCTTGTGGGAGGCTGCAGCCTCTAGTTTGGTTTCCTTTTTTCTATTGTGTATGAATCTTTTATTTGGCTGGATTGGTTACCTAGGCAACAGCTGCAGGGTAAAGATAGATTGGCTGCTTGGGGAATGCAGTCATGGGCCCCTTCAAAAGGCAAAAACCTGTCGTGTAAAACAAAAATTAGTGAATGCTTGGGCTTTTGCTTAACTGACTTTTGCTTAACAAGAAGCCACACTAAACTACAGTTTTCAATAGAACCTCTGAAATGCGGCGTGATTCTAATTGTAGCTTGTTTTTAATGGATTTAATTCCTACTGTGTACCCACTGCTACAGGCTATTTGAGAGGTTTCCAGTGAAGTGCAAAGTATAGTTTCTTCTCTGAAAAGATGACAGTCTGTTGTTTGTTTGTGGGGTGTTTGGCTTGGTTTGGTGTGGGGTTTTGTTTTTTTCAGGACAGGATTTCTTGTAGCCCTGGCTCTCCTGGAACTTGCTTTGTAAAATAGGCTGGCCTTGGAGATCCACCTGCCTCTGCCTCCCAAGTGCTGGAACTAAAGGCATGTGTTACCATGCCCAGGTGTGTTCTGCTATTTTGTAATCCCTGCTTCTGAAGTTAGAGGATCCCTGAGTTCAGTACCCAGCACCACCACTACCCACAGAGCTACTTTTTAACATCATCAGCATGAATATGTGATGCAGACAAAAAAAAATGTGTGAAAGAGTCTAATGGAAGTAAAAGATGGGCCAGAGAGAGTTCATTGAAATAAAGATGCAGTTTAAAGGCCTACTCAAAGTGTGGGCATTAACAAAATATGAATTCCGAAGCAATTGACTGCAGACTCTCTCAGCCTATAGAATATGTGTGGCTACATCATAAATGTTATCAGATTCCAGTCTTACTCCAGAAGGCAAAGAGTAACATTGACTAACCACGGATAACACTAACCCTTCTCTATTCGAGGACAGTCTGTTTTTACTGGAAGCAAGAGAGCATTGTATTGGGAATCTCACTGCTCTAACAGTGCTAGGCATTTGAGAGCCATGTAGTAATTTTCTGTGCGAGGTTAAAGAATTTCTAATTTTCTGTTAGAGATTGAACCTGGAGCCTCGTGCATTGAGCACACACTACTCACCACAAACTCAGCACACAGAAAAAATATTTGGATTTTTTTTTAATGCAGTACCCTCTAATTGCCAATTAAAATTAGCTGGCCTTTCTTGGGCAGAGTGAGTGACATTATTATAAATGTTTGCTTGCTTTGCCCATCTGCCTCCTTTTAGAGGTGCTGAGGATACATTCTTGCTTTGTTGTGATAAGGAATGTTATCAGTCCAGGAGCAGAACCCCTTACTGCTGAATATCCATCAGATTTTCTCCAATTTGCTTATAGCTAACATTTTCATTTTATTGTTTGTTCTATACATATTTACTTGCTGTGGTTTTGCTAGACAAGAGAGGCAACAAAGAGAAGTCTTACTCAGAAAGCC
Source organism: Grammomys surdaster (assembly GCF_004785775.1). NCBI lineage: Eukaryota > Metazoa > Chordata > Mammalia > Rodentia > Muridae > Grammomys > Grammomys surdaster. The sequence continues at coordinate 1,797,298 of NW_021604600.1, forward strand.
TGACAATCAGCGGGCACAGTGGGCATCCTCATCCTGTCCTTAGTCAGAGAGTTAGAGGTGGGGAGTGTGGGAGTACTCAGAAATATTCTGAAGGAGAGAGAGCGCTCAGTCTCAGGCACCAGGGTGGGATTTTACTATTTGGGAACACAAGATAATCCTCAATGCAAATCTCAAGTCAGTACGTGAGGAGAGTTGCCAGTCAGACTTCTTTGTGTGTTGAATTGTAAAGACGGTTGCCTCCATAATAGAGATCCACAGTGTAGCATTTTATGCAAGTGTCTTTCATCATGACATTTGCAGCTTTTATAAGCTCCACAACTACACAAAGGTAGTTTGTTAAAAGTCTTTTGCTGAATGATCAGGAGTGGTTTCCTGTTAGGAGTTCACGGACACTGCTGTGAATCCCTTCTCTATTTCCAGAATTACAAATAGAATGCTTTATCATAGTAAGGCTCTGCCCCACCTCAAGTTATCATTCAGAGGAAACTGCTTAAGAAGTCATGTTATTCCCCTGGTGCCTACTCTTAGTCTCTAGATTCCAAGCAGCAGCTGGGAACAGAGTAGGTGGCAGTACTGTAAAGGTTTGCTCCCTTTCCTGTATGCTGCCTGTGATAGTCGCCACATTGTGCCTGTGTTGCTTGTACCTTTAAGGATTCATCATACGGACCTAATGATTTGATTCAAAAGCAAAAATACAGTTTATCTTCTCAGAGTTCTGGTCAGATAGAATATTATTAGAGAGAGAGATGGCCATAACTCAGGTTTACAGGAGCCTTTCCACCACTTTTTCTTCCTTAACCCTTTGTAGTGTTTTGGGTTTGTTCTGTGTTTAATTGTGTGTGTGGTGTGGAGAAGGAGCATGTCTATTTGCCAGTGTGTTTTCAGACAGGATCTCTCACTGAGGAGTTCACAGATTTAGCTAGGCTGTGGCCAGCAAGATTCCAGAGTCCTCTGGTCCCCACCTCCCAACACCAGGCCTGCAGGCTGCTATAGTCTTAGCCAGCTTTTTAAACCAGGTGCTAGGGAACCAAACACAGCCCCCCCACCCCCATGCTTGTCAGCAGTCGCTTTACTCACTGAGCCTTGCCCAAGACGCACTTCATTGTTTTCTAACTTTTTTTTAATTTGTGTTTATGTGTGCACGTGTGTATGTCTTTGTAGGAGTGAATTCAGTTCTGCAGAGGGCAGAAGAGGGCTTCAGACCCTGACGCCAGAGTCACAGGCAGCTGTGAGCCACCCTACAATGGGTGCTCTGCAAGAACAGTACGAGCTCTTTAACAACTGAACCATTCCCCCAGTCACACTCCTCTTTCAGGTTTATTCCTAAAACTGGATTGGTAGAGAGATGCCGCTGTACAAAGCACCTCCTTCCCAAGTGCACCTACCCCATCGATCCAGACAGAGCAGTCCCCCTCTGCTGTCTGAGCTCAAGAAGGTCCTGGTCTCCCCAAGGGCTCTGATTGTGAGGGGACATGGCTGTGAACGGGGAGAGGGGGGAGCCGCAGGCCGTCCAGGAGGAGGCAGGAGTCAGCTGGCCCCAGCGGCTCTTCCAGGTTTACTCTTGTTTTGGTAGCTGCTCCCTGTTTGCAGTCTCTCTTTGCAGAGGGAACAGCTTTTATTTGGAAGTGAATTTCAATTCTTTATGTGGAAAAGGAGAACATACTCTTTTGCCTTCCTAATCTGGGTTTCTCTATAATTCACTCCAAATTTGATAAGGATGATACCTGGTGCTTCATAGAAGTCAAGTCACTTATCTATCTCAATGGAAGGGATCATGCTAAAACCTCCTTCACACAGGCTAGACCACATGACTGTAATCCCTGGAACCCAGATCAGTGTGGGAGAACAGAGCTCACTCCACAAAGCTGTCGTTTAGCCTACATGTGTTCCCCTACACACACACACACACACACACACACACACACACACACACACACACATACATCACTCTTTCACACCACCATACAGATTAATGCTACTAATAATAAAGTTTTTTAAAATTAATGATGTCAGGGTACTTTACAGATTGACTCGTAACTTGTGTTTTCCTGTTAACCTGTGATAGTGTTAACTCTTATAAAAATAGTCAAACCTTTTAGTTTTGATAACTTCCGATTTAGTGTTTAGTGCATTATGTAATTTTATATTATCATTAAGTATATTTCAAAGTTTGTGTTTAATTTCCTAAAATATACCTTCTCCGGCAAAATAAAGAACTACACAGTGAGTTTTGAACCCAGCAGCAGAGAAGAAGTCCAGTTCTTGCTGCCAGTATGCAGGCTTAGGAAGGCAGAGCCCCAGCCCACAGCTTTGCTGTGTTCCTGGAACCAGAGCAGTGCCTGACACAAGTACTCCGAAAAAGCGCATAGGAGGCCAGCTCCTGAGTGTGTGCAGTTAACCTGGGCTACAGTCTCTAGTCCTTGTAGAAAGACTATCATGACAGAAAGACATGCATTTGCTCAATAAATGGCTGAATTAACTGTCCTTTCTGGTTCCTGAGGCTTATTCTTTGTTGCTGATACTCATTTTCTACATTAATCCATGCACTGTCACATTATAAAAAACAGCAGATTGCTGAAGAGAATTCCTTGATTAAATGCTAGGATTGCCCACACAGATAGCAACAAGATTCAAGTATGAAGGACGTTTTGCTGGGGCATATTCCCTGGGCATGTCAAACATACTGAAGTATTCCCTACCTTTGCATCTTCCCAGGAGCACTGACTGTGGGCCTGGTGCGGCAGTGTCAGACAATCCATGGACGAGACCGGACCTGCATCCCTCCTCGGCTTCCCCCGGAGTGGGTCACCACCCTGTTTTTTATCATCATGGGAATCATTTCCTTGACTGTCACATGTGGTTTGCTGGTGGCTTCCCACTGGCGAAGAGAAGCTACAAAATATGCTCGATGGATAGCATTCACTGGAAGTAAGTAACCGTGCTTACTAAGTTGTTCTAGAAGCCAGCACAGTGGTGCTTTCCTGAAGATTATCAAGATCAGTCCTAAGGATGCTCACAGTAAATCTTCCCGGAGCACCACTCACATGGCCATGAGATAGACCGCACAGTCCCATCAGCTCTTCTGCGTTCTCACTGCGAGACCAGGACGCCCACAGCTGTCGCTGCTTTGTGTGAATGCTCTTTTAATGAGGCCTTTTTATTTTCTGTAACATAAGTGTTTCAAGTTTGTGATTTGGAGCTACCACTAGTCTGAGTGGTTTCCATTTCTTGAAGGTACTGGTATCCACCATCAAAATAAAGATAAATCTAGGAAAACATATAACTTAGATGAAGGCGATCATTGCTTTTTAATATTGTTGATTTTTGTTTCTTCTGAGTTGAATGACCATTGAAAAACCAACACATTTAGTTTTTTTAATAATTGTTTGTCAAAGTTTCTTACTCTACTAAGCTATTTCCTGTGGTATCATGAATTTATATATTACATACAATATTAACCTGAAATTTTTAAAATTGATTTAATTTCTGAACACTTTGGAAGCTTATTCCAAGTTTTAAGGAAAACATACACACAAGAACATTTCTGTAATTCTGCTTTCCTTGTCTTTAAAGTAATTTTTTTCACCACAGGACACATTTGGCAATATTTGGAAACATTTTTTGTAATCACAACTAGGGAGATGTTGCTGGCATCTAGTGGGCGGAGGCCAAGAGTGCTGCTAACCATCTGCCCACAGAACTGTCTGGCACACAGAAGCAATGGCCATTGGTCTACAGATAGGGGATGAAGATGTGTGTACAGAACACTGAGGTTTCTAGTACAGTGGCTTAGAATCATCTCAAGTTGCATATGTTTCTAAAGTTAACACCGCTGACTTTAGCTTGATGTTTTTATTTATAACTATTATAACTGCAATGAAGGATAACCTGAAGAATCCCTATTAACATTTTAAGACTCAGTTTATCTTGACTAGACATGTAGCTTAGTTAGAGCACTGCCTGGTGAAGGCCTTCAGCTCTGTCTTTATCCATCAGAGGACAATCAAATAAAACAACACAGTTAGTCCTTAGACACTGCAGGGTAGTACTGTACCTTCAGGAGTCCCTGTCTCTCCAGCTTTCTATGGAACTTCATTTCTGACTTTCTTTTAGTTTTGTCTACACAACTCCTTTAATAAAATTTAGATTAAGCTGTCTTTGAGGCAAGCAATTCCTCCTCACCCTTATTAAGTAGTAAGAAACAAACTGATATTTTTCTTGTCGGAGACCTGAGAAAACTTTCCAGAGAGTAAGGGCCAGAGCAGTTATAAAAATGAGGCCACTAACTGAAAGCTGTTGATGAGGAATTTAAATAAAGAGTATCTAATTATCTTCGACTCACAAACACAGTCACTTCTCCAGGAAGATTCCATCATTAATGAGTAACATAATATCAAGGAGTTCCAAAAACCTAAACTGAGGAAACAAACTTACATGAGGCAAGGACAGCAAAAGATACCTACAAGGACCAGGAAAGGAGGAGAACCAGGGTTTAGCTTTGTTTTTCATTCCCCTTCAACAAAAACTCTTTAAGTATATATAGTTGACTCAAGTGCAATGTATTTTTCCTTTATTTTTGAAATCGCAAGTGCGTGTGAGAGTGATTCAGAGTTATGGATGGGTAATCAAGTGAAGTCTCATCACTGTCACCAGCCCTTAGAACCTCTCTGCCAGAGGCACACACTATTTTTGGAAGTTTCCAGAGAGTACTGTTATATATATCGAAACACATATCTACTCTAAAAAAAAAAATACATGCTTTTATAAAAATGTCTCTGTTCTGTACCTTTATAACTTAAAATGACTTGGAGTAAATTTATTTAAAGGGAGGAATTTAGCTCCCCTTAGTGGTTCTGCCCTTAGAGATGTCCCTGAGCCCTGCTGTGTATGATTCTTTCATTAGTTAGGGTATAGTTTTTGTAATAATACAAGAGTAACCTTTCTAATGGTAGACCCTCTGTCAGGAGAGCCCCCACATGAAGGGCTTTTAAGTCCGACCCTATTCTTTCATCGCTCTGTGTCTGTGTGTGTGTGTGTGTGTGTGTGTGTGTGTGTGTGTGTGTGTGTGTGTCTGTCTGTCTGTCTGTCTGTCTGTCTGTCTGTGTGGGCACACCCAGGTATGAGTGCATGTTCATGTGGAGGTCAAAGGTTGATGTCAGGTATCCTCCCTATCACTGTCCACTTGGTTTTTGAGATAAGCTCTCTCACTGACACTTGGCTAGACTGGATGGGTGGCCAGAGAGCCCTGGACATCCATCTGTCTCCACCAACGACCTGTCCGACTCGGGTCTCAGACATGTAGGCATGCCCAGTTTTCTGTGTGGGTGCTGGCAACCTGAACTCACAGCACTAACCTGCACAGGTGTGCCTCACCTCCAGAGCCATCTCCCCAGCCCCTTCCACTCTGTACTTACCTCCTCATCTACTGCTGCTCCTGTGTCACTACCAGAAACCGGGTCCGTGGAAGTGACGAAGCTGGTGTTACAAACTTACTTGGGACCAGAGCTTGATCTTCGCCTGTGATAGCTTGTTTAAGATCTGAAGTAACTTCACAGTTCAATAACTTAAAAGAAAAACTTCTCTATCTACATAAATCTGGACCCCAGAAAGTATAGGGAACCAGGTTCTCTAGGCCTTAAAATTAAGATTGAATAGGAAGTCATTGCCCTTCCAAAATTTAATTGAGATTTTCCTAATAAGTTTGAAAAATGCTCTTCAGAATACTAACTGTAACTGTAGTTGCTAAATGAATAATATTTATTGTCTATTATAAAGGACAGATTTTTTTTCAGTAGAAAAATTTTGCCCAAATACAACATAAACTAATATTATGTGTACAGCCTATTAAAGTGCTTCTGAATTGTTTTACTGTTTCCTAAGCTACTCAACATCAGAGGAAAAAAATTCTTTAAAGAATAATCTTGCCTCCCAATGGGCAAGTGCATGTGTTTACACCACATAGTGTATGTATGTGGACACAGGGTCTCTCACTATGTGAGCAAACTCAAACTAGCCTGCTACTTGAGAGCGTCTTACCTCCCAAGAGCAGGGATTGGTTCACATGCACTCCACTCAGCCCCATGCCTCCTATGAGACTGGTTTTATTTCCCTCATACACACTGAGTAGATGTTCACAGCACATTTAAAAGTGTTTATTGGTGGCCAGTCAACAAAAAGACCAACACCCAAATGAAATCTAATGCTACATTTTTCATTTGTAGGAGTCACAAAGAATCTAAGTTTGCTTGTATGATATTGTTTTGTATAGTCATTTGTCTAAAATGAAATAGGTTTTCTGTCTATACAATATAGAATAATCTATTGCAGTGCTACAGAACACAAAAGAATACTGATATGTTTCTCAAGTGATATTACTCAAGCAAATATTACAGCTTAATGTATTATTGGAAGTTCATCCAGGAATAAATTCCATTAAGTTCTTCTGATTGAGTGACCTACCCAGAAAATTTTAAAGCTATTGTCAACTGATACATTTGTCATGGGCTCCCTTGATATTCCTGGAGATAGGTTTATCTTGGAGAAAGTTTCAGAGCTTCATACCTAGCAGCTAGTTCATCTGTGTTCACAGAGAACCTGCTATTCTAAAAAAATTGCAAGGGATCGTGAGCTCTTGATTACTGCCTTCAAGAAGCAAAAACACTTTCTCAGAAAAGCTAAACATACTGTGGATAATTTATATTTACTGGGAAAAGAATTTCTTTGGTAGCATGGGGAACACAGGATTTGGTAAAAGGTTAGACAGACATTACTTCTGCCCAGACACAGGTGTTTCTGGTAATCTTTCTAGAAACATTTTATAGAAAAATATATTTCATGTGTTTGTAAACCCAAAGGTTCTTTCTTTCCCTCCCTCACTTTGTCGTCTGTGTGTGTTCAGAAACCTGATAGAGATGTTACTGTTTTGGAACACTGTCCATGAGAGATAACCACTCTGAAAGTTTGCTAGCCATCCCAGAGGTCTGACCATCTTTCTCCAGCTGGTTGAAACTCAAAGTAAGAGAAGTGGTACTCATTTTCTGCACCTTTTTCCTAGGTTCCCTCCACTGCTGTGAGGAGGACTGGCTGTCAGCTGTGATGTCAGCAACAGTGTCTACTTAGCACTTCTGTCAGCCTACACTTTGCTAGGGACTTGACATAGTTTACTTACCACTTTGGTACATTCTAATAGTTCTCCTCTTGTAACAAAACAGGCCAGCTAATAAAGACTAGGGCCAGAACTTCTCCCTAACTCTGCCCTTAATTATAAGCAATTATGATAGAGAGACAGCTGGAACTTTACCCCTAATTTTATCTTTAATTACTAAATGTTTAAGAAAGACAGACACACAAGGGCTAGAACTTCATCCATACCTCTGCCCTTAATTACTCAATGCTTCAGACAAACACACACACACACACACACACCTTAATGCTCATAATTCAAGATCCTCTAAAAACTTGTATAAGGACATGTAAGCCAGCTTTCCTGTGTTTGACTTTCTGGGCTTTGGGGACACTGTGTGAAGTGTAGCGTATGAAGTCTTCTGACTCTGATGAGGGTCACTTCTGCTACCACAGGTTTGGCCTCATTGTCGATCCACAGACCTTATAGAAATTGTCTTGTACTAAGTTTTTAATTGTTTTTTTTTTCCATCACCAAAGCATGTTACTAATGTTGTGTTTTGGTTTGTTTTACAGTGATCCTTTTCTGTATGGCTGCCCTAATATTTCCAATAGGATTTTACATCAATGAAGTCGGAGGTCAACCTTATAAGTTACCCAACAACACAGTAGTTGGGTCATCATATGTACTTTTTGTCTTATCGATTTTCTTCACAATAGTAGGACTTCTGTTTGCTGGCAAAGTCTGTTTACCAGGCTGACGAATGTCTAAACGGCTTAACTCTTTTTTTTTATTATTTTATTTTTTATTTTTAGAGGTTGGGAGGACAAAGAGAAGGCATCTGGGCAGTCCTCTCGTGGGAAGATGCTTAGATGAACCTGATGCTGAAAAGGAAAAATTGCTTTGATTTGTTCTCACTATGCACTTTGGATTTTAAAACAAGAATGAGAGCCTTTTCCATAACCAAATATAATATTGACTAAATCACCTGAGTGTATTCAGGCAGGCAGTCTGCACTGTGATAGCAACCTAGTGACAGAGAGTGCTTTGTACTGAAAGCATGTGGCCCCTTGTGACTCTGTTGATCTGTTTTTAATGTCTAATGATTCATTTGAGAGGGGGAAAGTCTAGTATTTATGAATCACGATGGACCAGAAGGGTGCAGGAGGTTTGTGTGGGGCTGGCCTCACCTCCTAAGACATTAGTGTTCTCAGTTTCCTTGTCGTGTTATGAGCCTTTGGCACCACAATGGATTGCCGTTGCATTACTGCACCAAGAAGCCAATAGATCAAAACTTGTTTGCTAAAATGTATGTAAAAATTCTAAAACTCCCTAATCTCTGTATACAAAAGAAAAAAGAAAACACTAAGAAACAAGTTTGGGGTGGGTGGGGGAAATCTTCCTTATATTTATATAAATATATATATAATATATATATTTTGCTGATGCAGTATACAGTGTGTATATGTGTGTGTGTGTATGTGTGTGTACATTTGTATATGCACACATGCAAACAGTTCCTGGACGAGAACTCTGAATGCTTGCTAGCAAAACACTGTGGTGTGCAACCTAGAACTCAATAGAAAAAAGCCATTTATCTGAAGGCTGCATAGTGGAGAGAGTCTTCAGTTTACCTCATTCTTTGTAGCAGCCCTTGATTTTGACAGGTTTCTGTAATAGGTACAAATAACTCCATACCTTTCTAGGTGCAATTTTAAGTTAAGCTAAAGATTCTTTCTAGGTTTAATTTATTTGTATATGATAGTAAACGTAAGGTCATGTCAAACCTTATAGTTTGGGGAATCTGACACTGTTGAATAACAACTATCATGTATTGTACAGACATTCATCTTTTTCACCCGTTCAGTCTGTTACATTAACAATGCAGTGTATATGTTCAGAAACACAACTTCACATAAACATTAAGGTCACTAGCAAATATCTGGCTGTTTTGGCTATTTACAACACTAATTCTGCTCTCCCATAAAAATTGCATTTTATCTGTATTATTAGTAGATCTTCACCAAACACTTGAGCAATACAATATTTCCTCTATATGCTTTACACCTGTGTTTGCTGACAAGCTAACATTCTTGCATTTGCTTTGAAGGCTGAATTAAACCCACAGCCTTAAGGGTTTTTTTCTAGAAACAGCAGTGCAGCTGATTCTGAACTCACAAGTACTTTTAAAACACAGTCCTTTCCTCCCTACAGTCCCATGCCGGTGTCAACACCTAGATTCTTCCTGGTCAACACTTGTTTGAATCTGGCCACAAGGATGTTTCATGGCAGTGGAGCTGAGTTTGTTCTCTCTGTAGTGAATGGCAATCCAAGTGTCCCTGCTAGTGGGCAGAGTACAAGTCCCACATAGCCCGTGCTTCACACAAGCAGGAATGATTCCTAAGAAGCTCGATTATTCCTCACAAGATGGTATTCAGAGATGAGCTATCTGCTCAGATCTGACCTAGAGTGGAAGGCTTGAGTCAGTCCGTGCCAGTGTGTTTACTATTCACCTGTCTCAGTATTAAATTGTGAATGAAAACACATTGTTTGGGCTCGTACAGGAACCTTGGAGGAGTGGGCCCTTCTGTGTGAGAACCCTGCAGGCAGTCAGAGGAAGGATGCTTTCCACCACCTGTTCCATCCAGGCTGTTCTAAGGCCACCACTGGACATGATCTGTGGACATTCAGGATTGGGCTTTGATTAGTCTTCAGTCAAATGGGTCACTTCGAAGGAAAGGTTTGGTAGTTGGCATTATACCACTGATACAAAGTATAGTTCAAATTAACTGACATGACCAAGAGACTTTCTCTTTTAAAAGATGGATTTTATTGTAAATAGTTTCTCAAAATATTTTTAACTGGATCATGAGCATGGGGAGAGAAAGTTTCTCAGCTGCTATGAATGTCCCCACTGTTTACTTCTCTCATTTACAGTGGTATTGCGTAAGATTACAAAATTTTAGGTTTTATTTGTATCTATTACCCAAACCGTTACATTGTCTTTAATTCATCATTGTCTTGGAAGACCAGTGCATGAAGAGCTGATGGGGGAAAGTCCCTCTGTGCACTCAGCGCTCTAACCCAGGATTAAAACCATCCCATCAGTAGTATGTGAAGTCAAGTCTTTGTAAACTCTCTCAGACCAAACGTTGTTGAAGTGGACTCATCTGTATAATCTAAGTCCTATAAATGGAAGGACAAACAGCTGCCAGCAGCTGCTTTTAAAAGGTCACTATGAGTACTACATAGCACAGTATTAATTTATAGCAGGAATCATATCTTGTAAAATGTATATAAACACTTTGATGGTGCAATCATTTGTCCAATTTTGTCTGTTACATTGTTCTTAGAGTGTACATTCTTCCATGCCTAAGAATATCACTGTAAAATCTGCTGAAAACTATTTTTAGGTTTTATTTGCACAAGACTGAACTAGTTTGAGTTTTTGGGAAGCTCCTATCGAACAAGCCTAAACATCTGTAAAGATAAAAATCTTCAATTCATTAAAAGCAACCATTAGTACAATTCTTTCCAAAGGTAATCCATGTTCTGTGTTGTTAGTGTGTGGGTGTGATGTTTCTGACCTTCCATCTCTCACAAACATAGTTTCTGTTCCATCTATTTTGTTTTTGAAGGATGCCTTTTTTTTTTTCTTTTGTAATGTTCTAGATGACCAAAACATATTCTTGGGTTTTGCCTACAGCTTTGATTTCTCCGTGTGGTATTGTGTGAGTTCACTGTTTAATCTCTTCAGTGAAATAAATAGTCCTGGTGACAGGCAATCTATCGGTTTAGAGGAAAGGTCCTGAAAAATGTTGGAAACTAACTTTGGATCTGTTCTTAGCTGTTATTTTGCATCATGGGCTTCATGAGAAGAACGTGTTGCATTTATTTTGTCTTTATTAAAAGACTACTAGTCACCGGTTACTCTGGTTATAGTAACTGTTTTATCAACCCACTTTGATCTTCTTTTTAAAATTAAATTTACATTCACAAATCAAAACAGTAAGCTGTCTTTTAGAAAATTTTTGAAGGATAAAAATATATGAAGGAAAAAGGTGGTCTGTGTAGGTAGAATTGTCTACACAGAATTTTAGTTGTATTGCCTTGAGAGATTTTAGTTTGTGGTCAAGGTCTGTATATTATCCAAAACTTTATTAAGAATTGTTTTCTAATTGGTTATAACATTTTTTCAATTAATAGTTTCAAAACAAATTGTTAATACAACTGTATAAAGTGAACATAATTTTCTTCACTTGTATTTTTGTTATTGAGCAAGTTTATCAAAATAAATTGTCTACTAAAGAAACTAAAAAGGCTTCTATTACTTTTAATAAGTTTTGATTTTAAATGTTCATTTCTAGGGATGTAGCTCTCTTGTTAAGAAAGTAACTTGGTAGAGTGTGCACTGAGCTCTGTGTTTGGTCCCCAGCACTGAGTAAACCAGATATAGTGGGACTTGCCTGTAATTCTAGCGTTCAGGAGACAGAAGCCAAGGCTTAAGGTAATCTTCAACTACATAGGAAGCTCATGGCTAGCCTGTCTCAAAGCAAAACAGTATTGTAGCACTTTGACTTGCAGAGACCTTGCCTCTTGGTTGACTCTGTTGGCACTGTGAGGAGCTCCCTCCTCCTCCGTGGCCACTCCTGGCTCACCTTTAGTCAGGAACAGCTGTGGCTTGAATGAGACTGTGCCCCACAGTCTCAGATGTTTGGATTCTTGGTCCCCAGTTGGTGGCTGTTTGGGGAGGTTTAAAAAGAGGTGTCACCAGGGGTTGGCTTTGAGATGTTACAGCTGCATGCCATCCCCAGGCCTCTACTCCAGGCTTGCAGTTGAAGATGTGAGATCTCAGCGTTTACTCCAGCCGCCATGCCCGATGCCGCTGCTGCCATGCTTCCCTGCCACGGTTGACTTACTCCTCTGGAACCGTAAGCCAAATAAACCTTTTCTTCTGTAAGTTCCTTTAGTCCTTGTGCTTTATCACAGCAACAGAAAAGTAACAGTACAGTAGTGTTCGCTGAAATTCCACTGTATGTATGCATCAGGACAGTTTTCCTTTCCTTTCCTTCTGCACTTTTCACATTGCTTACATATTTAGTATTAATTGTTTAAGACAGATCTGTCTGTCCATTAAAGCAGCTCTTTCTTACTTCTCCTTGTTTTTTGTTTAAGTGCAGTTGAAGAACCAAGGATATATTTGGTTACCATATTGTCCTGGGGTAAAAATTCCTCTGCACATCTAACAAAGATGTGACTGGCTCACTCCTACACACTTGACATGCTGATGTGGTCATTGTCTAGCAAGATGGAATTACTACTTGGAATGTCACCATCTGCTTGCCACTCAACACCACTGCTTGGGCCATCAGCTACCTCTTGTCCCAAGTGCTATTGGGAGGGCAGTTCTCAATAAGCCTGTGCTGACATAAAAGGATTTTCTATGTAACAACAGCGTGCGTGCGTGCGTGCGTGCATGCGTGCGTGTGCGTGTGCGTGTGCGTGTGCGTGTGTGTGTGTGTGTGTATAAAACAAAGCCCAAGGGCTAGAGAGATGGCTCAGTGGTTAAGAGCACTGACTGCTTTTACAGGAGACCCTTTGGTTCCCAACACCCACTTCGGTCAGCTCACAATTACCTTAAATCAGCTTGAAGAGATCCAGTGCCCTCCTCTTGCTTCCATGGGCACTGCACACACATGCATATTCACAGGCACACACATACACATAAATAAAAACGCTTTCTTTTAAAGCCCAGGAGTTTTGAACATGATAAGTACCCACTCATAACCCACCTTCCCAAGAAACATTATAGCTTATTGGGTATTCTTTTCTTTTTCTTTAAAAATGTTTTTAAGTAATTACTCTGACAATTTCTGACATAGACACAATATATCTTGATGCTATCCACTCCTCCTTTCTCCCACTCTACCACACCCCTCCAGACATGTGCCCCTCTGTAAATTGTTCTTAGTAACCCATCAAATGCAGTCCTGCTACCTGTATCACAGGTCAACCTACCAGCAGATACACCCTGGATGAAAAGTTGCTACCCAGCCCCCACAGCCGTCAATTGCCATAGCTCCTCAGCTGAAAAGGGTGAATTTTCTTTCTCACAGATATATTCACTACTGTAAAAGTAGAGCCTCGTTATTTCTTGGATATTCCAGCAGGCATTTTGCAGTTGGTTAGTTTAACAAGAGGTGATATTCTGCATGCGCGCGCACATACACACACACACCAAGACTTTTTAGGTGGCATTCCATCTTATAAATAATATCTGGGTACACATATCATTTATCTATGTAAGTTATTTCTCCTTTAGGGTTTGGGGGGAGGGTTTTGAGGTTTTTTGATTTATTTTTTGTTCTTACAAGGAATGCTGCTGTAAACTCAGATTACAAAAAACGTACCAAATACTAATACTTTACAGTCTACCAGTCTGTCAAGGCAGTTCATATTTTGCAGGGTGCTGTGGGTGAATAGTAATGTATTCAGCACGTTTAGGGAAGGGAAGTAACATCATGTAGTCTGTCTTTTTCCAGGTCATCTTTATGGCTTCCTGTGCAGGACGAGGAGAGGCTGGCTCTACAGGCTGACAACTGCCTGAGCTCTCTCTACAAGTAGTAACTGGTTTAAGTTTGGCTTTCAACTCCAGCTCCCTTGACTTGAGGTGTAGGACTCCTGCTGCCTCCCTCTCATTGCCAGTCTGGCTAGGCTAAAGGAAACAGAAATAGCTTGTCCCAGTTGCGTGATTTCCTTGGCTCTGGCATTAGAAGCTAAATCCAGGGTTTGTTTCTAGATGCAGAATGCAGAGAATCACAAAAGCACCCTCTTTAAAAGCTGCTCCTTACTGAGAGCACCTGCTGAATAATATTATCTTCTTTGTTCAAAGAAAAAATGGAAAAATATGCTGAAAATTGTCTTTAATCTCTTGGTTTCTTTCTTGTCAGAGCTCGTCTTTGCAATCATATTCAGTGGTGTTATACAGGGTTAGCATCTTTGATTGGTGAAACTAAGACCACCACACATTGGTTTTTAGCACTTTTTCAGGATTTGAACCCCCAGGGAGATAGCTCCAAACAGATTGCTCCCCATTTTCCTCCACAGGCACTTAAAAACCAGCTGCATTCTTCTTCCTTGAAGGTACTACGGTACCCACATCATGCAGACATCCATGGATCTCGGGACTATTTGTCTTCTGTCCACACATACACTAAGACTTCAGTAGTCTCATACCGGGGGGTGCAGTGGCCTTACTGTGCCCACCCCACACGTGGGGTGTGTCAAACTAGTGAACTAGGAACTCCTATGGTGCACCAGTGACCCATCTCATCTCCTCTTGGGTCTTACCATCTCACCAAGGTGTTGCTACCAAGCATGGAGCAGGCCTCTACCTCTTCTAATTGTCACAGTCTGGTTTCTTGATGTCTGTCTTCTGGAGAACATCCTTGGTCTGGTGGCTTCCCTCAGAGACATTTGAACCTCACAGTCATAGTTAAACAGCAAAGACCAAGGGGCGAAGGGTTGGCTCTGGTTAACTGGCTTGCTGTGCTATCACAGGGACCTGAGCTCAGATCTCAGTGCTCACAGAACAAACCAAGTGTGCCCTTGTGCATGCCTGGTGCTGAGGGTGATAGACAGGAGGACTGCTGGAGTTGGCTGGGAGCCAGCCAAAAAATATGAGGTTTGGATTCAAGGAGGGACCCTACCCTTAAAGAAAGTGAAGAATGATAGAGGAAGCCACCTAACCACTCCTTCTTAGCCTCTGAACATGCGTGTGTGTGTGTGTGTGTGTGTGTGTGTGTATGTGTGTGTGTGTGTATGTGTGTGTGTGTGTGTGTATAAACCACACAAAGGCAAAAAGCAAAACTTTTGAAAAACTGCCCCTTTCTTCATGTGACTTAGTGCCTAATCCCACCTGGCTGCAGAGCTAGACAGCAGCCACAGTCAGTCATACAATTGGCTCAGGGAGCATGGTGCCATGTGACCACGGAGGCAAGCTTAAGACTTAGTTGGAACTCCTAGAAAGAAAACTATCAGTTGCTAGGTTTCCTGCCAAACGTGAGGAGCCTTGGCCTGAGAACTGAGCCATCATAGAAGAAAGCTGAGACATGGAGACCATTTGGCCAAAGCCTCTCTCCCCCCAACCCCCTCCCACACACCTTTAGCTAGTTTGAGTTTATTTCTGTCTCTTTTAATTAAAAGGAGCTCGGTACACTCCTCCCCTGTTCTTGACTCAATCATTATGCACACACACACACACCCGCAGGTCTCTCAGTCAGCAGTTGCCTTCATGCTACTTCTCGGCCCACAAGCAGCACCTGTTCAGTGTGAAGTGAAGGGAAATACAAGTTAACCTCTCAAAAATACAGCCCGCCCTAGTGTGGGGAAGAATGTTACCAGGTAAGAGCTTTTAAAAGAATGATCAGAGATGGATGAATGGACCCTGACCAGCTCCAAAGAACTAATAGTAAGAAAACAGATACACCTACCTAGGCCAGCCTGGTCTACAGATTGAGTTCCAGGACAGCCAAGGCTACACAGAGAAATCCTGTCTCAAAAAAACAAACCAAAAAAAAAAAAAAAAAGGGAAAGGAAAACAGGCATCTCTGTTGTGCTTTGAGTGCTTTGATAAGAGCCATACTCTAGAGAGCTACAGAAGCTACTGGGTGTGGCAGCAAGTGTCTGCAGAACCAGCACCTGGGCGGCTGAGGCAGGAGTGGCTGCGTGTCGAGAGCCCGTCATTGAAAGGGGAGGGGTGCACACACAGCTTTCTCCTCTCCCGTGGTCTCCACAAGCCTTCCAGACTTTCTTTGTAGCTCAAGTGGATCGAGAATGTGCTGTGTGAGCTCCTGTAAAGAGAGCATCGCAGGGGTCCTAGGTTGGGCTTCCCTTGAAAGGTTAAAAAGGGGATAGAAAACACCACAAAACCCCGTGTATCTTAGAAGCAAGAGATGTCCGGGACCCTTATGTTTCAAAAAATAATGCTGAAAAGCTAGCCAGCTTTCACTCAGGATTCTCTACCCCCACTCAATCCTTGTATACAATATCTCAGTGAATACAAGCTAGCCTTGAACTTGAAATTCTGTACCTGTGGTGTCTCACCTAGGATTCCCTTTAAGGTGGGCACATGTGCCCCCTGACTTCCGTTCATACCATAGCCCTCTGCTCATGGTACTGTTATCCCCTCGATCCTTTCTGACCTGCCCCTGTCTGCCTTGTGTTGGCAGAGCGCTACATACTCTGAATTTACACAGGCCATTTGCAAACCACAGAACCTGACAATTACCATTTTCTGTTTGGGAAGTTTGGTTGTTTTTGATCTGGCCTGGAATGAGCACCTCAAAGACAAGTCCCCAAGTCACAGGAGTTCCAGCTTCTGAAGCAAAAGGTTCTGGAAATGAAGACCAACTTAAGGGTGACTGGGATCAGAAGAGCTTAGCCAAGAGCCATGGGACCCTGGGTGGAGCCCCTCATCTCTGTGTCTGTAAGAGTTCAGAGGAGTCTGAAACTGTATGCCAAGTGCTAGTTACATCACAATCACTTGAGGCCATTGTCAAAGGGTCCTGCCACACTGCAGCACAGTCCTGGGCTACTCTCCTAAATGAGATCAGACCACACAGGTGAGTCCTGTTGAGTCCCTGGGTTTGGGAACTGCTGGAGTGAATAATCTCTGTAGTGCCTAGCTGTGGAGTTACTGACCTGCTGACTCCAGGTGGGGCTAAGCCTAGTGCTGGTAGATCTCCTAGGGCTGGTTCCCAGTCCTCAGGGGAACTGAAGACGAAAGCTCTTGGGCTTCCCTTGTTATCTTTCTTCCATTCCTGCCACAAGAAGGCAGCAGGCAGCAGGGCTCCACTGGCCTAAACCATAGACTGGGCTGACCCAGAGGTTCAAAAAGTAGAAAACCAGGTCACCCCCTGCCTTTATCAGGAAAAGAAACACAGTTTATCCTGACAGAGGGACTTGCAACAGTCAAGGAGCCCCTTTATCCCTGGGATGAGCAAGCTCTTTGCCTTTCCCTGCCCCAAGCTGTCGTGGTGCAGTCTGTTACCGTGGAGACCAGCTAACACTTCTCTCACAGGCAAGCTGCTCTATAGAGTTGTTTGGAGGAGCTTGGAGCAAAGAGGTCCTGCTGTGCTTTCTCCCAAAGATGGAGATGTAAATGAAGAAAGACAGATGGAGGTGAGTATCGCAAGGGTTGGCAAGTGGGGAGAAAGAGTGGATAGCATTGGCCAAATGAGAAAGATTTATGTACTCTGTGCTGGGACTCTGTAGCAGATACCAAGGCAACTTGATATGGGACGGTGTAGAAACAGCAGGACTTCCAGAGTTTACACTGTGGGGCAACACGTAGGATTCTGGGGTTTCTTGGCAGACAGAGGGAGTTAAGGATGTTTGTAGAAGCCAGGCTTAAGGATGGTATGAAATAGTAAGGCATCTGAGTAGGGGTTGCCAGGGAGCAGAGTGGGGTGACGGTTGAGGTGGAGAAGCAGGGAGTGGTTGTGAAGGAATGGTGAGCCTTAGGTCTCGGAGTTCCAAGGAATTTGGCAGCGTTCTATACAAACAAGAGCGATGGCTCACTCTGGTAACATGGATTGTACCGGAACAGTGGAGTGACTACAGTTAGATGACAAGGCCGAGGCAGCAGGGAGATGGCTCAGCAGGTAAGAGCGCCGGCTGCTCTTCCATCGGACCCAGGCTCGGTTCCCAGAACCCACCTGGCAGCCCACAGCCATCTGTAACTCCAGTTCCAGCACCAGGCGCACACATGATACACATACATACGTGCAGGCAGGCAGAATGCTCAAACACATTAACTAAATCTTTTTAAAAATTAAATCATACACATAAAAATAAAATTTAAAATCTACAATAACAACAAGCTCTGGGCCAATGAGGTTGCTCAGCAGATAAAGGCATTTGCTACCAACCTGATAGCCAAAGCTGGTTTCTGGGACCCACATGGTGGGAGAGAGAACCAATTCCTCCAAGCTGTCCTTTGAACACAGGTACACTGTGGTGTGTGCCTGCAAGTACACACACACACTAAATAAATACATAAATAAGTAAAAAAAAAATGTAAGCCCTCTAGATTGACTTTTCATGAATTAAATATTTGAGAGCTTCCTAGTTCAAATGTTAACCAACTGGGAAGGTAGCTGACTGCTTTCTTTTATTCAATATTTCTAATAACAATGTCCTTTGACCAGAATGCTAATCTGCCCTTGGGATTCATTCAGACATTCTCCTCTGGTCCCACCAGTCACCAGACAGTGCATCCTCAATGTGCCCCCTTTCCTGAACTCCATACCTACATTGCTCAAGGATGGTCACAGTGGTTGGAAAACAAGAGCTGAGACAAATTGGAACCTTCAGACAATAGCCTGCACTGAAGGGGAAAGGGGCAGACACTGGCTGGGGTGACCCAGGCCTCCCACGGAAAGAACAGGGCGGTCCTGGGGCCTCGTGAGTTAGGATAGCTTTTTAAATTTTATTTATTTTTTCCCCAAGACAGGGTCTCACTATGTAACTCTGCCTGTCTTGAAACTCACTGTATAGATCAGGCTAGCCTCAACTCACAGATACCTGCCTACCTCTGCCTTCTAATTGCTGAGATAAAAGGCAAGCACCTCTATACTCAGCAAGGATAGCATTTTTAAAAGTGTCTTTCTCATGGTTTAAAGGTATTTTCTCATAGAAGGTATGCTTCAGTTTGTCCTTGAGGACATTCTGGAATTCTCCACTGCACTCTACATTCTGAAATTCTCCAGACTGTATCTGGAGGTGTCTGGTGGGCTTTTTCCTTGCGATAAGATTTAGAGCCAAGGGACAGGCATATTTCATGCCTTGACAGCAAAGGGCCTAGGAGCCCAGTGGGTAGCAGGCTCTGTGGATTAATGGTGAGAGCCCCATTGCCTCGTCCCCTCAGGGTCCTTACTGCTGTGCTACCCTTCATGCAGTAACTCAGTAAATCTTGTTGAGCAGCCGCCCAGCTCTAGGCATCCTTTCAAGCACCACAGTCTATTGGTAAACGTTACAGAGTTCTTGTCCTCGAGCGTCTTCAGTGGGAGAAAGGGGGCAGACCGTAACCACAGAGGCGAGGAGGTGACCCGTGCAACAGACAGCAGTGCAGCCCTGCAGAGGTGCCGTTCCAGTTAGGTGCTCACAGACAAGCTGGCGTTTGTACCCCGTCCTGAAAGGGAAGGCTGTGTCTTCTTCATCCCTATCCCTCCCAGGATCAGCGCATGCCATTCCCCAAGAGGCACCTCAAAAGTACATGGGGTAGATAACTGAAGTGCTTGAAGGTGCAGCTCGTGCTCTAGTTACCAGACACAAACTCCAGTTAACCTGGGAAAAGGGAGCCTCGTCTGAGAAAATGCCTTCATCAGATTGACCTGTGGGCAAGCCTGTGGAGCACTTTCTAATTAATGATTGATGTGGGAGGGTCCAGCCCACTGAGAGTAGGGCCTGCCCTCTAGGCAAGTAGATGATCATGGGTTGTATAAGGAAGCAGGCTGAACAACCCTGGGGGGCAAGCCAGAAAGCAGTGTTCCTCCATGGCCTCTGCTTCCGTTCCTGCCCTGGGTTCTCATACAATGCAATCTGAATACAGTTTCGATTCCCTCCTCCCTGGCAGTGTTCTTTCACGACAACAGAGGAGCAAACTGGATGCTTATGGTATTCTACATTTCTGTCACACTTGGCATTTGGCAGACTAGTCTCACAAAGTCATCCTCATTTTTGACAGTGGAGTTAGTGGGCAGAGCGGTGATTACAATTCCCAGCTCATTCTCAAAATGAATGAATTCCCAAAAGTCCGGGGCTCTTCCTAGAACGCTTTATATAGTCAGCCCTCATCCATTTGCTCGCACAAGTCACCCCAAAATTCACTGGTTTAGGCCTAGTTACTGTGAACTGTTAATCACTCCCCAAGGAAAAGAGAATGAGACACTGGGGGTTACAGGTGTTGGGGTTCCAGTGCTCTGTTCTAAGCCTATGCCATAGGAATGGTCTCCAAGGGTATATCTTGCTGAGGAGAAGACAGTTTATTTTTTTTTTAAATCGTTATCACTTTGTCCTGAAGCTTCCCTGAAAACAAGCAACCCCTGACTAAAAGTCAAAGGCCGGAAAGGAACTAACAAGCTGCCAAATAGCACAAGGTAGGGCGTGCTGAGTTCACAGTTCACGGTGAAGCCATGAAGCCACAACCCTGCTCAGCTGCTCACAGCCTGTGCATAGCCCCACAGAAGGAAAGAAGGAAGGGAGGGAGGGAGAGAGAGAGGGAGGGAGGGAGGGAGGGAGGGAGGGAGGGAGGGAGGGAGGGAGGGATGCAAGTAACAGAAATGTTAATGAACCAGCTAGCTTACTCAGAAGGGTGGGGAATTTTAGTGAATGATGTATCTCACAGAACCCAGAAACAGGTAATCAGTGAGCTCTACAAGTGCCTGGGATGAATGGAAATCTCAGAAGCAACACCTCCTGTGTCCGTCCTTTCCTCAGCTTAACCACATGCCTGGGACCCTAGCCCTCGGAAGGCTGTAGCAAGAAAACTAGCACAGTCGAGGCCAGCCTTGGCTATGTCACATGACTCATCTCCAAAACAGCAAACATAATTCTTTTCTCTCAGTGTTCGCTCTCGTGCAACTTACAATATAAAAGGAGCAGTGTCAGTTTTTAAATGCCTTGCTAGTGGCAATGACTCCAAGCTAAAGCGAAAGGGAAGGGGCAT
Source organism: Grammomys surdaster (assembly GCF_004785775.1). NCBI lineage: Eukaryota > Metazoa > Chordata > Mammalia > Rodentia > Muridae > Grammomys > Grammomys surdaster. The sequence continues at coordinate 1,818,150 of NW_021604600.1, forward strand.
AGGTACATGAAAATCCACATAAAAAGGAGTCTGGGGTAGAAAGAAAAGCAGGAGAGGTCTCTCGAGGTTGTGGTGGCTTACACCAGTCATGTGTGGGGACAGAAGAATATTCCAGCCAGCGTACAAGCAATAACGTGGAAAAGGTCCCGTGGTTAAAGGAGCTGTCTGGCTTTCTGGGACCTCCCATGACTGCGGCGGGAGGACAGTGGTAAGTTGGGCGCTCTAGAGAGGGAGCTGGCCAGCAGCCCAACCACGTGGCATCTGGAAGGCTATTTAAGGACTCTACCCTAGAAACAGGGGAAGCCTTTAGACAGAAGTGACTCAATTAGATAAGGAATCCAAGGGATGCAGCCCAGCCAGCCACTACACAGCTACCTATGACGAGAGGTCAGAGGACCTCAGCTCAAAGAACATTGCACAGGAGGAGGCAAAGACTACAAGAAGTGGGGGAATCGGGGAGAATCGTGGAAGACTTTCTTGACGGCATGTCGTGGCTATTGAACTCCTGAGTTCTGCAGCTATAGTTATTAGTACAAGTGTCCACAAGCCTACCCCCCTCAAAAATGTCACAAAAGAGGGAAGGGGCATGAGGCTCCATCCTTCCCTGAGGCTACAAATCCAATTAATAGTCCCTGGGAGACAAAAGAGACATATGCTTCAGTGGCATAGCCACCGTAAGGTGTCCCACTCCTGTAAGCAACTCTGAACATACTGGGTCATCAGAGTTGTAAATAAAAATAAAGCAAAAAGCAAAGACACAATGGGGACTGGTTGGAAAGAAGAAGGGGGTTAGTGAGGAGGGAAGACTGTCAGATTGACAGTTTCAAGCAGAAGTGGAAAGGTAAACGCCAAAGTACATTATATAACTGGGCGTGGTGACTCACCTCTTCAATCCCAGCACTCAGGATGACCCTTGTGAGTTCAAAGCCAGCCTAGTCTATCTAGTAAGTACCAGGACCAGGACAAAAACAAAAACCCTATATACATGTTATATACATGTGTGAAAGTGTCATAGTGAAACTTATTATATGTAATTAGCGTATATACTATTGAAAACCTATGAAAATGTGGAGGAGACTAGATAACAGGAATGAAATCATGAACAGATCAAAGACAGTGGCTTCTCTAGGCCAAAGAACAGGGGAAAGAAGACAGGCCTATATGGAATATCCCAACTTCCAACTTGGATGGAGCAAGTTTGAATTCCCTAGTAGAAATATCCAGTGCCAGTGAGCACTGTGTGCTGTTTTTATAAAGAGATAGAGAGGGGATATGTTTGGTGTAGTCAGGTATGGGAGAAGGGGGTGCCTCTGAGGACCCATGTTGAGGCATCCCTTCCCCCTGAGGGACCAGCCCCACAACGATGGTATAGTATAGAATAGAGTTTATTCAGGGCATGGGGAGGGGAGTTAAGAGGACAGTAGAGACAGAGAAAGGCGGTGGGGGGAGAAAGTAAGTAGAGGAATAGAGGAATAGAGGAGTAGAGGCCAGCCATGAGCACATAGAGAGAGGTGGGGAGACGGGAATGGGGAGAGAGGGGAAAGCGGGCGAGAGGACAGATTGAGAGTAAGAAAGCAAGAGAGAGGGGAGGGGGCAAGCAGCCCCTTTTATAGCGAGTCAGGCACACCTGACTGTTGCCAGGCAACTGTGGGGCGGAGCTTAGACAAAAATGCTAACACTGTGAATGCAAGATGCAGCTCTTCCAGAAAGGAGATGAGAGAGGACTCCTTCTCAACCAGTATGAGTGACCATGGCCCAGCAACAAGGATTTGGGTTGTCTGTCTTGAGTACTGCATTCCAGTGTGTGATTGTGTGAACTTACATAATCAAAGAATAAGTCTTGAGTTAAGGCAAGTCCCAGTGATGTTGGTGCCTCAGATAGGTTACAGCTACAGGAAAACCTATAAATATTATCAGATGATGTGGGAGCTAGTATTAATCCCACCAAACGAGAGAAAAGACCATTACCCAAATTAGTCAAACGTAGAGCAAGCTTTATTATGTGTGTCTATTATGTAGCCAGTCCAGCAACTGCCTCTCCATAACTGTAGGTTTTGAGAGGTCAGTCCCCAACATAGGAGAAGTGGGGTTTTTATAGCCTCAGAACTGCAAGGCTAGGGTTTACAAGGGCTGGGAGATTTTCAGAGGAATTTGGTTATGTAGGAATTTGGCAGAAGAGCTCAAATTTATTTGGCAGAACATTGTATCTTGTCAGGGTAGAGTAGAGGTCAGGATACAGTCAGGAGCAAGTCAGATTCCAGAAAATGGGTCAAGACATGGTCAAAACTTTTTTACAGAAAACAGGAATGAACTTATTTTGACTTTGTAAGAAGATGACTTCTAATCTTAAAATGGAGTTACATTGGTCCATCAGTTAGGAATCTGTTAGTATATAACAAAGTTATATATTTTAAAAGTTATATATTGCCTAGTGATTGAAAGAAAGTTGGGTCAGAAACAGTGGTGGAGAATTAATTGAACTAAAAACTACCCACAGCAAAGAATGGTGGCACACACCTTTAATCCCAGCACACGGGAGGCAGAGGCAGGTAGATCTCTGTGAGTCTGAGACTAGCCTGGTTTACAAGAGTGAGTTGCAGCACAGCCAAGGTTATGCTGAGAAACCCTATCTCAACAGGGAAAAAAAAAAAGACTGCCCTGTAACTTTAATTTTTTTTCAAATATTATTTTTAATGATGGTTCTTAAACACTTTAACCTCCCTTTCAGCCCACCACCCACCAGAGGTAGTGGAAAAGAAAGGATATGAGGAAGTGGACCTGTTTAGAAAAGTTCTTTGGAGCAACTTCTGTCTGTGTAGTCTGGAAATCAGCAGTTCAGTTCATAGGTTAGCAGGCAGCAGCAGCTCGATCCGCTCATAAACACTTCATGGATATACCGGCAGTCCAGTTTGGTAAAGTAGGGTTAGAACAGCTGTGACATGACCTAGCCAAGACAGCCAGGCCTCGCCTCAGCTCGAGTCAGCAAGGGACCAACAGGAGAAGTTCTCAGCTGTGCCTCTCTCAGGGAACCGAAGGATCAGCAAAGATGTGCGAGACCCATAAGTGTTGCACAGCTCCTGTACCAGCAAGCCAAGCTTTCTCTCCGTCACTCCATGCAGTCCTAGTTATACTCCCTCTGAACATCCACATGCCTTGTCTCAGCACGGGTCTTGCCTCAACACGTGCATCCAATCAGCTCCAGTGAGGAAGCAGCAAGAAGTTGCATACCACCAGATGTTTTTTTGGTGTGATTCTATGAAGTTCCGACAAATGCAGTTCAACCACGAAATGTAAGGCAGACCAATACAAGCGTGTTGTTAACAAAGAATCCTTCACCACCTGTCCTTTCAAGTGCTTGCTTTAGCAGAGTGTCCTCTCTCCTGTGTCTGCTTCAGTGAAACCTTCCTTCACAAGTCGGCCTTAGCCTTTCACACCTGTGTCCACTTTAACTAAATGTTCCTTCATGTGTTTGCACCCGCAAAACACCATCCAACCAACCTTCTAAAGAACCCTCAAGTTTCCACTTCACTACCACAAATAATTTGATTTCAAATCTCAACCATGCTAACTCTCCACAATCCCAAAGTTCTGATCAGTCCAATCAGCCCTGCAAAGTCTCTTAACAGGATGGGGCTTGGGGGAGAGAGATGGGAACTGGGAATTGAGCTGGTGGAGAAAGGGTGGATCTTCAGCTCAGAACACCAAAATCTGGAGTCATAATGAAATGTCTGGGTTCTTGATATACAAGTGAGAGCATTGAGGGTGGATAGTAGTTCAAATATTGAACATGTGCAAGATTGTCTAGGAAGAGAGGAGACATGAGAAGAAGATTGTCCTGATTAGTTTTATATCAACATGACACAAACTGGAGTCACCTGGAAAGGAGGGCTTTAAATTGAGAAAATGCCCCTATAAGATCTGTCTGAGACAAGTCTTTGGTGCATTTTTTTGATTGATGGATTTGAGAGAGCCCAGCTCACCAGGAATGGTACCACTCCAGGGCGGGCAGTCCTGGATAGTACAAGAAAGCAGGCTGAGCAAGCCATGGGTAGCAAGCAAATAGCCGTGGCTTCCGCTTTAGTTCCTACTTCCATGTTCCTGCCTTGAATTCCTGCCCTGGCACTCCTCAGCAGTGATTATGATCTGAGAGTTATGAGATTAAATAAACCCTTTCTTCCTCCAAGTTCCTTTTGGTCATTGTATTGTATGGCATCAATAGAAATCCTATGCCATGGTGTGCACTGCTTAGCCTCAGAGGACATCACTTAGAAGGTACAGAGAGATGAGCCTGGGAAGGGGCAGGTAAACAGTGAAGATGCCACAGAGAATGACTCTATGGAAAGCATGGGAGGGACTAGCCTTCCACCCACATTCCTACATGTCTTTCTGGTCTAAATGTATGTGCTATAGGCTGTTAATAGCCCGTTCTGCCCCACGTTTGGGGGCCTCTTTGTCCCGGCTCGAGCTGCTGCTCTGGTCTGTGGGTCAGGGTCTAGCAAGAGAGAGAGAGTGGGGATGGAAGGGCAAGAGATGTGAAGAATGGAGACAAGACAGAGAGTCTGTTCAAGTCCCGTTTATTGAAAGGAAACCATGGGTATATACAAGCACACACAGGGGAACACAGCTGAAGACACTTTACCACGTGCGCCTTGCAGCTGGGGGCATTAAACAACAAAACAAGATATGTGAGAAAAACAAGATGTTTATCAGAGTGCGCTCAGCTGTTGTAGGCTGTTGAAAACAAGTCTCTTGTCAGGGTATATGGGCTGAGATGGCTGCAAAGATGATAGCCGCTTTCTGCTAGGAGTCGGCTCCCAACAATAGGCCCTTTACTCAGAAGTAAAAATTTCCCGAAGAAGGATATGATTGCTCAGCCTTAGGTACCTGTGAACTATTGCCTTCATTGGGATTTCTATTGTGAGGAAATGCCATGATTAATGCAACTTGTGGAGGAAAGGGTTTATTCTGCCTACACTTTCACATTCCAGTTCATTGTCAAAGGAATTCAGGGACAGGAATTCAAGCAGGGCAGGAACCTGAAGGCAGGAGCTGATGCAGAGGCCATGAATAAATGCTGCTTACTGGCTTGGTCCTCATGGCTTTGTATAGCCTGCTTTCTTACACAACTCAGGACCACCAGACCAGGAATGGCACCACCCACAATGAGCTAGACCTCCCCCCAATCAATCACTTAAGAAAATGTCCTACAGGCTTGCCTTACAGCCTGATCCTATGGAGGCACTTTCTTACTTGAGATTCCCTCCTCTCAAATGACTCTACCTTGTGTCAAGTTGACATAAAACTATCTGGCACAGCTACTGACTCAGGAAGCTGTCGTCTGCACACACTATGGATTCACTTTTTGAGCATACACACAACTCTTGAAGAGAACATAGCTTCCTCTGGCTATCTCCCCTTTCTCCATCTTGAAATCCCTGTGCCCAGGGTCTTCTGTTCCATCCCTGGATAGGCTGAGTTCTTCCCATGCAGAATCTTGCTGCTCCCCTGCCTACTCCAGCTCTCCACAGTCTTAGCATGGCCTCCTTGTCATGCTTCGAGGTTTGAATTCTAAAGACACCCCTCTAGACAGCTCTCCTATTCAATATGATCTTATTCCTGATGGCTTGCTGTTTGTAGCATTTGCTAGTTTGTAACTACTGACTTTTTTAAAATATATATTTAATGGAAACAGAATTATATTCCTGTCCTCTTCCCTTTTCTCCCTCTGGCCCCTCCCAGCTACCATCCCTGCAACTCTTTCCATGCCCCAAACTGATAAGCTCTTTCTCTCTTATTATTATTGTTGTGTGTGCACACACACATGCGGACTAATACATAAATATAGCTGGCTAAGTTTGTTTCTGTTGTGTGTATGTGGTTTCACTCATACACTGGCCAGCCAATAAGGAGGCTCATCTTTGGGAGAGGCTAATTCTCGTTCTTCGTGGAGTCATTAGTTGCCTGTAGTTTAGGAGTCGTTCCTCTTAGAATTCTCCTTCCTCCACGTTAATGTGTCCGTTGATACTGTGATTGGTCTGCTCTCATTTATGCGGCCATTCCTAGGAGAGACTTTCACAGCAGACTTCCTGGTATTTCAGCTCTTTCCACCACTACTTCTTCAATAGTCAGGGAGTTGTGATGAAGATATAACCACTGGGGCTGGAAGCCCCATGGTTGGTTCATCTCTGTACCATATCCAGTTACAGTTTTCTGTGATGATCTCCATCTGCTATAGAGGAAAACTTTGATAAGGGTGGTAGCTACACTTATCCGTGGGAATAAGGATAAGATTTAGAACATACTAAGGAATTGTGCTGGTCTAGCAAAGTTTATTGCTAGTATACGTGGGAGTAGTATATTCTTTTTTAAAATCCATTACCTCACTAGCCCCGGCAACCTGGGTAGGTTTTCAGTACCAGGCCTGATAATTCCTTCTGTTGAGTGGGCCATTAATCCAATCAGCTATTGGTTGTCATTGACACATGAGTGCTATTTATTGTACTTTTATAGATATATTTCTGTGCTGGTCATTGTCATAGTTCAAGGTGTTGTAACTGAGTAGGAGTGTTTAATTGTTTCCCTCCCTTGGCAGCTTGCATAGTATTTTTGGAAACATGGAAGCTAGGTTGTCAGAAAGAGGCTTTCGGGTCAGATGAAGCTTGAGTCATTTGAGTCCTGTATCCTAAGTGTGTTGTGTCTTTAGCACTAAAGGCTCACCTTCAACCCCTGAAAGGCAACCAAGGGCCATGTCAAGGGTCTATATTATTTTGGGAGTAACTTGGACTACTGTAACCACCATTCAGTAGGAGGTTTCTCATACCTACTGCAGAGATTCACTAGTCTATGGTTCTTGTGGGGAACATTGTCAGCCCACATGTCAGCTTTCTTTAAGCTACATACACACACACACACATGCACACACACACACACACACACACACACACACACTCACGTATAACTTTAAGTAAATATAAAATAATTCGATTCTTTGAGACTTTATCAAACAGTGCTAGTAGCCTGGTGTTGTGTGTCTCTCCTCCCCCCGTCTTTACTGACCTCTCTCCTCATCACTATTCACTTTTTAGTATTTGTGTGTGCGTGTGTGTGTGCATACACGTGCATTATACATACATATGCGTGTGCATGTGGAGGTCAGAGGACAGCTTTTAGGAGACTGTTATTTCCTCCAGTGTAGGTTCTGAAAATCAGTCTCAGGTTGTCAGACATGATGGCAAGTACCCTGACCCACTAGACATCCTATCAGCCCACTACTGATTTTTTTTTTAAATACCAGTCTCCTCATCAAGAATAGAAGCTCTGAGGCTGGAGAGAAGGCTCAGAGATGAGAACACTTGTTGCTCTTGCAGAGTACCAGTTTCCAGAACCTGCAAGACACCCTGCAATCATCCAGAATGCTAGTTCCAGGGGATCCAGGCCTCAGTAGGCACCAGGCATGCATACAGCTCACTACATATATGCAAGCAAAACACTCATACACACAAAATAAAATAAATCTTTATTTTTTTAATGACTAGAAACTAGGCAATATACATCTCAGTGATTCCCAACTGGGTGTTGCTTGCAACCCTGACCAAAACCCTTGGGGCAGGGGTAAGAAGGCACAGAGTCAACGACACAGACTCCAGGAGTCAGACAAGTGGCAAAAGCAGACTCATTTATTGCAGGAACTGGACGAACCTTTATACCCCACACCCAACATCTCATTGGCTCTCAAGTAGCTAGACCTGATGTTCACTCTTTCTCATTGGCTCACTCTATTGTCTGATCCAGCATCAGGGGTCTCTTAGCCATGTTGGCAGATTCTAGGTTGGCTCAGGGACTAAGTGTCAGCAGAGTAGGCAGGCCAGGTGCATGTGCTAGCATTGTGGCTGGGCCTGCTTAGCTAAATTCCCCCTATAACTGGGAACAATTGTGACCGACAGGGGGCATGTCTAAAGCACTTGGAATTGTCCAAATGAAGGAAACAAGGTACAGCTGACTGGTAGAGGCCAGAGATGCCATTGAGCACTCTTCGGTGCATGTGGCGGTCCCACAACAGAACTAACTGATCACCCAAATACAGGAGTACCAAGGCTAGCTGGCTGTGGTGGCTTTAATCACTGCATTCAGGAACCAGAGGTAGATCTGTGATTTTTGAGGCCAGCCTGCTCTATAGCACGCTTTAGAATAGTCAGGGCTACACAGAGACCCTGTCTTAGAAGAAAAGTGCCAAGGGAGTGCTTGCGGTTTCGTTGGCTGCCTTGCCCTTGTGGAGCATGGAGCCCTACAGCAGCAGGTACCTGATGAGTGTTCAGCGCACTGGAGCTGAGCTGAACAAACCCAGAGAACTGCTGTCTGAACATTGCATTTACATTCTTGTACCGGTCAGAGGAAGGTTTAGGTGGTTTCATGATGACGACTCAAAGGAGCCATATCTTCCCACAGTCAGGGTGATACATTTCTGGAAAATCCCTGCTAAATCTGGCTTCCCAAATGAAAATAGCAGTAAGAATTTGCTCACGAGAATTGAGAGGGGTGAACCTTAAAGAGAGAGCAGATAAACGGTTATTGCAACATCTTACACAGAGTAGGGCTTTTGAGATCTACGGAAATTGTAAGAAAAAAAAAATCTCCCAACCAAAACTCTGTAGGAATCCTTTCAGTTTCCACACAGAACTAAAAAAGGGTTTCTGGTTCCCTTTAGGAGCCCTAAGGGGATGTGGAAGGGGAACGAGAGGGGAAGAGAGAGACACTCCAGGTGGAGAGGTGACATGGGCGGGGCACTGATCAAATCACTTTGTTTTGTAGCATGGACAGAAACACTGACAGAGATCCACAGAAGCAACTGAACCAGAAGACTATGAATGACCTCACCCAAAACTCACAGGATGGATTGCTGGTTACACATGTTAACCAGACCCAGGACTTACTGGTAACAACCATATTGCTTTAGTTCACCAGTGATGCTTACAGATCATAGCAGGGAATGGGGAATGTGCTGAGCTCTTTCTTCAATAGGACCCAGCATTGTGGATGGGATTAAGCACTCCTCTGCAACCCCCTGGATTTAGAAAGTAATGAGTTTCTCTTGGCCACACAGTTCTTCAGCCCATGGGAACGTCATTGCCTATTTAGGAACATGTGAGGATCCTGGTTTCATTACCAAAGCCTGAAGTACAAAGCGTTTGATTCTGAAGCTCCCTTTCCTAAGATTCTCTTATAGGAGTCCCTAAAACCTTGGTCCAGAACTCTACTTCAGGAAGTGTTGTGGGAACAGGAGGGCCAGGGCAGAAGGCTTAACTTTTAAAAAGAAAGAAAAAATAAATAAAACCACACTGTGGTTTCAGATTCACTCCATGTGCAAGTGACCCTCCACCTAACATCATAGACGACTCAGAATTCTCTCTACCACGGAAGCCGTCATCCCTACAAGTTGTGAGTGGAAGGTAGCTGGCCACCACCCACCAGGAAATCCACACTAGAATATAAAAGTATATCCAGCCTTATAACACCATCAGTGAAACAGCCAGAAAAACAGTCACGTCACTTTTACTTCTCTCAAGTTTAAGCATTTATGGGAGAACAGATTTAACTGAACAGAAACAAGAAAGCCAGGCATGGAGATACAGACCTAATAATCTCAGCGTTCTGGAGCTAGAGGCAAGAGGATCAGGGATTCAAGGACAACCTCAGCTCTCTGCTACTGTGAGGCTAGCCTGAGACACATAAGACCCTGTCTAAAAATAAAAAATAAAAATAAAGAGGAAATACAGATAGAAGAAGTCATTCAGTGGCATCAGCTGCCAGTGATGTGGGTCTTTGTTCCTCTAATTTCATCTCAGATCAGCCGACTTTCCAGGTGTGGACTTACCTTTATCAGTTACAGACAGGCCTCTTGCTTCTCTTCCCAGGGCAGTGAGAGGGTTCTGACTGCCTGGCACTGAGCATGCAGTGTTGTCCATGTAAAGTGTCCACTTTACAGACCCAAGGCCCACCCCAACCAAGAAGCTATTCACAGTTGGTACCCACAAGCAGAAGGAAAATCAGTTTTCTCTAATAGAGTGTTTCAGGGGAAAGAAAAAGAGAGCATAAAGTTGGGGGAGGGGGTAATGTGTGAGGAGTTGGGTAAAAACATGATAAAAAATGTATCGTATGGACTAGGCATAGCAGTACATGCCTTTAATCTCAGCACTCAAGAGGTAGAGGCGGGTAGAGCTCTGTGAGTTCAAGGCCATCCTGGTCTACATAGTGAGTTCCAGGACAGTCAGGGCTACACAAAAACACCCTGTCTAGAAAAAGGTGTATATATTTTTCCATACAATATATAAATATTATATACATAAAATATTATATACATACAATATATATTTTTATATATTGTATAAAATCTTTTAATAAATAAATTTAAATATATATACATAATTTAAAATTTTTTAATGCCCACTTTTGCAGAAGATCAGGAGGGCCCTCAGTCCACAAGTGACATGTGTAGGAACGGACTTTCAGCTATCTGCGGGGCAAAAGCCACCGCCTGAAACATGACAGACCATTTCAAGTGCAAGATGGGAAAAGGGTGTGTGATCAGTGTCATGCACATGGTATCCTGGAGGAGGACAGTGCCATCCAGTGGCCACAGGATGCAAAGCCTTGTTTCCTGAAGCGGGTGGTTAAGAATAGTGCCTGGCAGCAAGCCTCCCTCTCAAAGGCAGGACAGGTATTCTTAGCATTGAATCATTCAATGAGAAAGCCTCTCCTGCAGAGAACCGTAGTTCGTGCTCATTCAGATAATCAGTGTAGTCTTGGTTTACAGCTTTTCCAATGAGTCCCAGCTCCATCACCGTCATTAGCTGTGTGATCGTGGGCAAATCGCTTAACTGCTCTGTTCCTCAGCTTCCTTGTCAGAAAAGTGTCCATCTCACGGGATTACATAACTGCTATATGGAAAGTGCCCGGCTTAGCCTAGGCGCTGTGTTAGTGTTTGCAGTAATTAGGAGTGTGTGTTCACACATCCTGAGCACTTGCTAACAGAAATGGTCCTGGGCAAAGAGTGCAAGGTGGGCAACACCAGCCTCAGCAGCCTTTTGTTTTCACGGCCTTTGTTTAGTGACAACTCTGCTTATAACCAAATGGGAGAGAAAAAAAAGAGCGTTGTTGAGAAACAAAGGTGCAGAAGGGCTCAAGGTCACGTCTGTGCCCTTGAGGTCACATCTGTGCCCTAGCTTCCCCTGCCCCTCACATGGTTAAGGAGAGGGCAGTGCCTGCAAGAAAGCTAAGGCCCAGAGACGCCTGCATGTCTGTTCCTCCAGCCTTTTCCTCCAGTGTCGTCTGTCCTCTGCAGAGTGACTCATTCCACTGCAGTAGACAGCTTTCAGCCCCCAGTCAGCCTACTTGCCAACTACAGTGGAAACCCTGATCTACACAAGTCCAAAGATGAACCACCAAGGGTGTCAAGAATGAGCTCAAGGCCATTTCCATAGTCATCAGATGCTATGGTGTGTGTGTGTGTGTGTGTGTGTGTGTGTGTGTGTGTGTCTGTCTGTCTGTCTGTCTGTGTCTCACAGTGGGACCTGAGTTGGATTCCAAACCCTCAGTGAACAACAGCTTCTCAGCCTTTTACCTGAGATTAAGCAGATGGTCCAACTCCATCTGTATTCAAGGCCCTTCTGTAGCACACAGTCAGCAGCAGGCATTACACAGGAGGCTCTGACCCTGCTTTACACATTGGTGCAACTTATATGTGCGCAGTCTGTGCTTTTATAACACCACTTCTAACTTACTAATGTCTTCATTACAAAGCACTGTGACCAAGGTAACTTAAAAAGAAAGCATTTAGTTGTGGGCTTGCTTACAGTTTTAGAGGGTTTGTTCATGACGGTCATGGTAGGGAGTATGACAGCAGGCAGGCAGGTGTGGTGCTGGCGCAGTAGCTAAGAGCTTATGTCTAGAGATGACAAACACCACAAGGCACAGAGAGAGTCAGCTAGGATGTTGTGGATTTGTGAAACCTCAAAGCTCATCAGTGACACATGTCCTCCAACAAAGCCACACCTCCTAATCCTTCCCAAACTGTTCCTTCACCAACTGGGGACCAAATACTCAAATGTCTAAGTGCAGGGGGCCATTCTCACTGAAACCACCACAACTACACTCCAGCTGCCCTTTCCATCCTCCCATACTCCAGCCTCTGGATACCTCCATGGCTCCTAGAATGGCCTCCCTTGCTGTGTGTAGGACTGGCTCCTTCTTAGCCCTCAGTGCCTGGCTCAGTGGCCTTGTCTGACTGCCTCTCAGCCAGGCAGCCTCTCAAACCACCCTTGCCATTTTCCAGCCACTTTTCTTCCTGCCTTCTTATCAGGCAGAAGACAAGAATGTTTTTACTTGCATCATAGCCAGAGCAACGACTCAAATACCCAAGAAGAGATAGATCAACAAGGGAAAGGTGGCTCAGTCTTAAGTCAAGGCTGTCTGAGGCTGGCTCTGGAAAGCAGTGCTAAGTGCTTGTGGTGCTGCCAGGTCTGCACACATACACTACAGATGTCACCAAGCACCAGGTATCATCACACATTTGATGGCTCAGTCCTGTGATGAATAAGGACTTATTCCTCTAAATACTCACCCACTCACTCCTCTGGTTCTAGGCTCAGATGGAGCTAGAATTCCCTGGTCTCTCCCTGACCAGTTAGTGTTTGTTGAGGTCTCTTGGAATGCTAGGGGACAGAACTTACCTGAAAAGATCTAGAGCATGTAGTTTTGGAAATAAGCAAGATCATCCCACTGAGAACAAACCAGAAATGTATCCCTGCTCACCACAAGGGAGCAGCCCCTATGACTTGTGTTTGCTGTAGATTCAACAACAGGCTGGGAAATAGAACAATTCATATGGAAGAAAGGGCCTCCTAGTACCTCTGACCCTGAGCTCTCAGCAGGTGGAGAGAGACTCAACAGAAGGTGGTATTTTCTGTGACTGGTTTGGGAGACATACTTGACTTTCTCCAGATGGTCCTGTGTTAGAAGCAGAGGCAAAAAATACATGGGAAGCTAATTGATCAAATCCCAACCATTCTGGGGCAATTTTTGCAGAAGTTATGATTCTACAATTGTGTCGTCTGGTCATTGTATGTCTATCTAATCCCTCACATAGTAAACTGCCCTTAAATCTGCGAGCCACATTTGGGGCCTGATATAAGGGTGGTGTCACCAGGGCAACCAACCTCATGTTCATGTTCAACATCCTCAGTGAGGGTATTAGCTTTGTTATTGCTGTTGTGACGTTGGTATTGGTGTGGATGGTTTTTTGTTTTGTTTTGTTTTGTTTTGGGTTGGTTTTTCAAGACAAGGTTTCTCTGTGTAACTTTGGTTGTCCTGGAACTTGCTCTGTTGAACAGGCTGGCCTGGAATTTATGAAGATCAGCATGGCTCTGCCTCCTGAGTGCCGGGGCTAAAGGCGTATGCTACAACACCTAGCTGGTGTTGGTGTTTTAAGACAGGGCTTTTGCTCTGTAGCTGAGACTGGCTTTGATCAGCCTCCCAAGTGCTGGGATTACTGGTGTATACCACTGTGCCCAGTTAGCAAGGAGAATTTTTAGAATATCTTGGGATCGGGTCTCTAAGAGTATACAACCCTTGGCTATCTGGTGAAGGGAATGAAGAGCATCTTCACCTGTGTCCCCTGCCTTCCCACTGTTTCCTATCTGACTCTGGTTTCTGCCTTGTAGCAGCTGCAGGAAAGTGAGACCCAGATGTCAGCTCTGGAAGACTCTGAAGATTGGCTTGCAACACACAGTTTAAAGTTTGAAAAACTCACCTTGGGTGACCTGATAAACCAGGGCACAATTGAGCTGTAAGTCTGAAGTTCTTCCACCCTTCCTCCCAAGCTCCCCAAGGCTGTGGTGGTACACCCAGCCCTGAGCCTGAGAAACCCCAAATAAAGCTTTACTCTTTCAGGGAGGAGCGTAACAATGCTGTGCCCAAAGTGCATTTCACCACCCAGGCCATCCACCACTTTAAATCAAGGCTTTCTGAGTAAGTTTCCCAGCATCCTCAACAATCCCAGAATTCGAGGCCTTCCTCTCATTTCATAACCTGCACATGACTGGTACCAACCAGCAATTCCAGTGGACCTGAAGCTTGTCTCACCTACCTCTCGTTTACCCTTTTCTAAAATGAAAATGTTAGACAAGACTGGTATCTCTCAGCCTTTGAAAGCCTTGGTGCCCTCCAGTGAATGCCTCAGACTTCCCAGATTCATTTGCTGGATAATGACTGAGAGCTTTGTCAGGCCGGTGCAAATATGTATCAGGCATTTCCCAAACCAATTATTTTTATGTGTATGAGTGTCTTGCCTGTATGTATGTATGTTAGTGCACACATATGTACCTGGTATCCACAAAGTCCAGAAGAGGGTGTTAGATCCTCTGGAACTGGAGTTACAGATGGTTGTAAGCTGCCTTTCGGGTACTGGGAATTGAACTTGGATTCCATGCATGCACGCATGCATGCACGCATGCATGCACGCACGCACGCACTCACAAACATGTTCCAATAATCAGTAGACAGGATGATCTTTAGGACTCTATCCCAGCTGTAGTAATGTGTAGTAATTACTGTTGCCTAAGGTTTCCCAAAAGATGATGATGGTGATAACATTTATTAATGTGCCTGAAACTCTGTAAGGGCTGCCCACAAGATCTTATTTCATCCTTAACAACTATCCAAAACATTGTATTGTTCTCCAACCAATTACCAAAAGTCAAACCAGTTAACCAACAGGTGATTGCTCAGCTACCATTCATACAGTGACTGATTAGTGGGATATATCAAAACGCTTTAACTATAAATTTTATAGAAAGTTCTTAGGGTCAGAATGTTCTAAATAATTCCTTGATATTTAGTTAGTTCTAAGTTTGTTTGTTTGTGACGGGGTCTGGGCAGCTCAGACTGGCCTTAAACCTGAGATTCTTCTGCCTCAGCTTTCTGAGTTATTGGATTACAGTATGTTACCCTGCACACATATGGAGTTCAGTAATATTTGGCTCTGTTGATTTGAATTGTAAACTCAACATTTTATTTTTATTTGTTCTTTGAATGTTTAATACATGTATGCAATTAAATATGGTCACATCTACCCTTCATTTCCTCCCAGATCCTTCCCCCAAACACTGCCTCCCAACCCCATGTCGTAGTTATCATCAGGTCCTCCTTCTCTTCCTTTTGATATATCACTAAGTCCAGGAAGTTGTATATCTATGTGTATGAGTGTGGGTCACTCCCTGGAACATGGGCAATGTACCAGACACCATCCTGCCAAAGAAAGGTGCGAATCCAACATCTTTATGGAATAGTCAAATCTGCTTAACTAAATTAGTCACTTGGCAAATTGACTTGGACGGGGTGCTGTGATTGTCTTTACATAGAAGATGATCAAACTCTGGGCTCAGAATCCTACACCTATCAAAGGTCGCACAATCTGTCGTAAATGGCAAAGCAAGGTCTCAAATACAAGTGTGTCTCGGTGTGAGGCTCAGTGTCTTAGCCCTGTATTCAAACTCAGTTACAGAGTGAGAGTCTGTCTCAAAAGATGTAGAAAAGGCCACACCTTTAAAACCCAGCAATAAGGAGGTAGAGGAAGGGAGAACCCTGTGAAGTTGAGGCCAGCCTGATCTACATAGCAAGTTATAGGCCAGTTAGGGTTATCCAGTGAAACTCTGTCTCAAAAAAAAAAAAAAAAGCAAGAAACAAAAGTAAAAGAGAAAGGTCTAAAAATTTAGATAACTGAAACTTGTAAAATCCTGCCACCTTTCTTATGTGTGTAAGTGATGGTGCTCGGTTGGTAAGCTTTCCTCTGTGTAAGTGACATCGGTGATGAACCTTCCCTGTGTGTAACAGTGCTCCGTGATGACACTGTCTGATGGTGACGAGTCTTTCTGCTGTCCCACCAGCACTCTTGAACTCTATCAGCAGAGGCTGCAGTGGCTCACAGAGAACAGCAAGAAGGTAATGGCCACGTGTGTCTCTTCCCGCCCTCTTCAGCTCGGCTGCTTGGTTCGAGCCCTTTCCACTGCAGATGATGGTATACCAAATCAAGTTGGCATCCACTAAAACACAGACTTCTTAACCCACAAACACGAAGCCCACAGACAGAGCTGTGCTCTTGTTGCTGAGGTCCCAAGACTTTAAAATTTTAAAAACCCAGCCAGGCATGGCGACACAGACCTGTAATCCCAACACTGGGCAAGGCGAGGACACTGAGAATTCAGGCTGATGAGACAGCTCACAGGTAAAGGCAATGTTAGCCACACCTAACAATCTAAGTGTGATCGCAGGGCCTACATGGTAGAAGAACCAACTCTGGAAAGTTATCTTCCAATTCCTCATGTGTTCTCTCTCTCTCTCTCTCTCTCTCTCTCTCTCTCTCTCTCTCTCTCTGCCTCTCTCTCTCTTTCTTCTCCCCCTTCTCCCCCTATCCCTTCACACACACAATGTGATTTTTATTTTAATTTTTTGTTTGTTTGTTTGCTTGGTTGGTTTTTCCAAGACAGAGTTTCTCTGTGTAGCTCTGGCTGTCCTGGAACTCACTCTGTAGACCAGGCTAGCCTCGAACTCAGAGATCCACCTCCCTTTGTCTCCCAAGTGCTGGGACTAAAGGCATGCACCACCATGTCCAGCTCTTTTTTTTTTTTTTTTTTTTTTAAGAAAATTGAGAGACCAAGGGCTACCCTAGGCTACATATTTAGATTCTGCCTCAGAAATCTAAAAAAATTAAATTGTTCTTTTGGCTTAGTTTAATTTATGGGATGATCCTCCCAGAAGGTCACTGACGACACAAAGTTCACATTACCTTCCAGACCACTCCAGTCAAAGGGACCTCACACCATGGTCCCTACTCACACTCCCCAGTCCTAGGGTTATGTCTCGATAGCCTTCTTTAGAGCAGTCATCATGTTCAAAGGGTAAAGCATGCCAACTGGCTAAGCCTGAGGCTAGTGCACATGCCTGGGAAACACAGAGGCTGGAGGGCAGGGTCAGTAGGGAGGGCTGCAGAGGGGTGATGGGTCCAGGTCTCATGGACTGAGGAGGTGGTGACATGTGGAAAGGCGTGCTGCCCCCAGGAGGGAAGCCGTGTACCTGCATCTGCAGAGGAGCTAAAGCAGGGTCACGAGCTAGCCCTGTGCAGGCCGCATCAGGTCTGAAACAGTGTTTATTTTGGTTCCATAATTCCAAATAGTTTCACTTTAGTTGTCTAAATTTCAGAATATGCACATTTTACTTTTATGTTTGCTCTCTGACACCTCTTTAAAAAGGAGACTGTCTGGTATCACTGGGCTCTGGTTCCCTCAAATACACTTACCTGTTGTCTTTATGGGATAAATCCTACAATTTTTTTTACCAATAAATTTTTATTCCCTTTACATCCCAATCACATACCCCCTCCCTCCTCTCCTCCCAGTGCCACCCCTACATTCCTTTCCCCACTGTTTCCTCCCCTTCTCTGAGGAGAAGGGGAAGCCATCTCTTGGGTACCACCCCACCTTGGACATCTAGTCCCAGCAGGAATAGGCACAACCTAGACCACTGAGGCCCAGCCATACAGTCCAGCTAGGATAAGGGGATGCAAGTGGGGCAGGGAACAGAAACCAAGATGCCCCCCTTCACTTGTTAGGGGTCCCACGTGAAGACCAAGCTCCGTATTTGTTACAAATGTGTAGAGGGCCTAGGTCCAGCCCCTGCATGTTCCCTGGTTGGTGGCCCAGTCTCTGTAAACAAACCAAATAATTTTGATAGTTTTGATGGTGTACATGCATGCACACACACACACACAATCACACACACAGTAGCTGCCCTCAGAGAGCAGAGGGTATTGGCTCCCCTGGTGCAGAGGTAATAGGTAATTGTGAGCTGTTCTTCCTGATGTGGGTGCTGGGAGCTAAACACCAGTCCTCCGTAAGAGCAGAAAGCACTCTTAGCCACTGAGCCATTTCCTCCAGCCTCTTTTTACACTTTATTTTTTTACGGGATTTAAAAAAAATTATTATTTATTTTCTGTATATGGATGTTTTGTCTGTAAGCATATCTATCTACCACATGTGTCCCTGGTACCCATGGAAACTAAAAGAGGGCATCAGGTTCCCTGAAACTGGAATTGCAGACAGTTTTATTATCCACCATGTGGTTGCTAGAAATGAAACCCAGGTCCTCTGGAAGAGCAGCCTCTGGAAGAGAGTCTCTTGACAGCAGAGCTGTCTCCCCAGCCCCCAGCCCTCCCAATCTGCTCCCTTTATGTTTTAAAGGGAAGAGAGGAGCTCTGATTTTTAACTTCTGATTCCTTGTGGTAGAGGGAGGATACTCTGCATAGGACACCCAGGGGAATGACTCTGAAGAAGAGACACCAGAGCAGATGAATAGTGAGCCAGTGAGCA
Organism: Grammomys surdaster; assembly: GCF_004785775.1. Classification (NCBI taxonomy): domain Eukaryota; kingdom Metazoa; phylum Chordata; class Mammalia; order Rodentia; family Muridae; genus Grammomys; species Grammomys surdaster. Next base: position 1,836,566 of record NW_021604600.1, read on the forward strand.
GAGACTGTCCCAGGCAGAAAACCAGCAAGTCCAAAGGTCCCGAGACCTGTGGCGTGCTCCAGAAGCAACAAGCAGGGCAGTGTGTCAGGATGGAGGACGCAATGTGGAGAATGGGTATGAAGCTGGTCAGGTTCAGATCAGGGAAAGCCAAAGAGAAGGCTTTCAGACAGCACTGATGGGGTTAACGCATTTCAAAGGAGCAGCCTGGCTGCTGTGTTGGCGAGTTGAATGCTCAGGAGGAAACACAAGACAGGCCAGGTGAGAACCATAGTGATTTAGACTTACGTAGATGGGACGAAATAGATTCAGGAATAGTTGGGCGGGTAGGATTGGTGGATGGCTCGGACAGGATGGAGCCAGGGTGCCCAGGCCAGTGCTGAAAGCCATTTACTGAAAAGTGAAAAGCTAAGGTTGGAACAGGTTTGGGGAAAACCAGGAGGCCTTGTCTGAGATGTAAAAAGTAAGAGAGTCTCACCAAACATCCAGGCGGAGGAAGAGCAGTGCTCAATGGCACAAGTCTGAAGTTCCAAAGATCAGCTTGGTGACAGCCTTAGGAAACTAAAGGCGTTCAGATGAGAAACGTGAGGCTCAGGAGTTCAGGGGTTGGGGATTTAGCTCAGTGGTAGAGTGTTTGCCTTGCAAGCACAATGTCCTGGCTTCAACCCTCAGCTTTATAATAAATAGATAAATACCTTATGGAATGAGTATGGAACAGTGGTTTCCAACTGATGTGTATTTAATGGTGACTTTGCTGTCACAGGGGCCATTTGGCAAGACCTGAGAACATTCTTGATTGTCACAGCTAGCAGATCTGGAGACGCTATCGGCATCCAGTTTAGAAATATCCAAGGGTACTGTTAAACACTCTAAAATGTTCAAGTCAGCTTCTCACAACAGAGAACCACCCATCCTCAAACATCTACCAAGCCAAAGCGAGAGAGCCCAGATCAAGTTGAGAGTGGATGGTGGAGCCTTTATTAATTACTTGTGCAGTGCTGTGACCGAAACCTTCCACATCCCAGTCCATCATGGAAGGAAGTCAGGGCAGGAACTGGGAGGCAGGAGTTGATGGAGAGACCATGAAGGAGTGCTGCTTACTGGCTTGTCCCTCATGGATGACTTGCCTGCTTATTTATAGCAGCCAAGGTCACATCCCAGGGGTGGCAGTGCTCACAGTGACCTGGGCCCTTCACATCAGTCACTTATTTTAAAAACGTCCTACAGGCTTGCCTACACCCAGATCTTATGGAGGCATTTTCTCAGTTGATGTTCCCTCACCTCAGAAGACTCTAGCTTGTGTCAAATTGACATTGTAGCCAGCCAGCACACCAACTTAAAAATCAGTGTTAGTATTTTATCACTGTGACAGAAGTACTTGGATATAAAGGATGGAAGATTGACTTTGGTTTTGGGGTTCAAAGGTCTCGGTCCATCCTTATCTTTTAAGTCCATTGCTTTTAAGCTGTGATGAGGCAGACCACCATGGTGGGGAACATGTGATAGAGCAAAGGTCATGTCAGCTGAGGGGAGGGAAAAAGGAAGAGGAAGAGAAAAAAAAGAAAAGGAGAGGTGAAGGGGCACAGGACAAAAAAAAGTAAACCCCAAGGAAATGCCCATGTTCCTTTAAGCAGGTCTCCTCCTTCAAAACTTTCCACCACCTCCCAACAATAACCTGACGTTGTAGATCTTTCATAGATTAGGGCTGGGCTCTCATGGTAACGGAATCTGTCACCTGGGAACTAAGCTTAAACACATGAGCCTTTAGGGGAACACTTTTGAGGGCAGTCTCTAGGGCAGGAGGAATCTGCCTCTAGAGGAAGACAGAGTCTCACTCTGTAGCCCAGGCTGGCCTTGAGCTCCCAAAAATCTTCCTGCCTAAGCCTCTCAAATATTGGAATTATAGGAGGCCTGATCCACCATGACTGGGTGGGACTCTCCATCTCTAATGAACCCTTAGGTGACAGTCATGTCGCAGTTTCCTTCGATGCTGCAGTAGTCTCTTACAATATGAAACAAAGAAGAGTGTCTGCCTAACAAGGGCCTAAATGTCATATGCTGACAGACTGTCATGGCTAAACTGTACCATCAGCTATTGGAGTTCAAGGAAGATGAGACTCAGAGTCATGGGGATAAGGACAAGGAGCTCTAGTTGGAAGCAGAGAAAACAGTAGAGAAAGGAGAACTTAAGTCTTTTGTGAGATAGGCAAGAGTCTAGCCTGCTTGTATGGTAACAGAGTATATAGCCATATGCAGGAGTACTGAACTAGGAGGCAGGCCAGGGGTAGGACCAAAGTCCCTAGTTGACCAGAGAAGATCCAGTAACTTGAGTCACAGGTTGGCTTAAAGCAATAGCCCTAGACACAGTTCTAGACACAGGTAGCACATTGGTAGATTCTGCATGGGAAGGTTTTGTTTTTATCATATAGCCATTGTACAGAATGATGGGTTTCACTCTGGTAATTTTATTCATATGTGCATCATTTAACTTTGCTGAGACTCATATTCTGTGACCCTTATCACCCTGCCCTTCCCACTGGTTCCTTTCTTCAGGAACATATGTATGGTATATATTCATGTGCATGTGTGTGTACAGACACATACACCCAAGTAACTATGCAAGGAACCCAGTGATTGACATCAGAATCTTCCTCTATCACACTCCACTTTGGTTTTTGAGACAAGGTCTCTCACTGACCCTGGAGCTCACCATTTAGGCTTGATTGACTGTCCAGTGAGTACCCCCCCCACACACACACACCCCAGCATCCACTTGCTTCTGATGTCCCAGCCTCTGGGGTTACAGGACATGTATCTTCTTGTTCAGTTTTTATGTGGGAACTGAGGCTATGAATCCAGGTAGGTCCTCAGGCTTGTGTAGTAAACACCCCAAGAAGTAGTTAGCCATTTGGATTTTGTTTGTTTGTTTTTTAGTTCTGTTCCATTTTATGAGTAAAAACTGGAGGAGAAATCACTTGCTAAGGAAGTTCAGGAAAGGAATGTTGGAGGAATAATCACAGGGCATGTCAAAGCTTCATCTTGTCAGAACAATGACTTAACAGGGAATGAGGAATCCAGCCCCTGAAGGATTCTGAGTTCCTGCGAATAAGAGCGCCAGTTCCCACCGATGTTCTCACTGTGGGATAAACGCACACGTGGGATCTGTCAGCACTGGTGTGGTGACGGTAATCCCTGTTAGAAGCTTAACTAAGAACTCATACAAGTATGAAGGTCACTGGCGACCTTCACATATCTTTCACTGAGAAGATAAAGCATAAATAGGGACAGAAAGAGATCAGTATTATAGTCATTATATTAAATATATATTTATTATTAATTATATTAATGATAGCATTAGACATCCACCAAAGCATGCTTTTCCATAACTTTTCTGTAACAGTGTGTGTTGTTGCGTGAAGCTGGTCAGTAGCTTCAGGAGAAACCACCCCCCAGAGCAGACAGTGCCAGGATCCCCATAGGGCAGGGCCTCAGGTCTTGCTTTTCTCTTGTAGAACGGTGCTCCCACCTTGCCTCTTTCTGTTGCAATGAGAGGGGCTGTTCACACCTCTGCCTCAGAAGTAGGGGATTGGGCTGCTTGTTTGCACATTTCCTCTTTGGTTTTAGGCATTTGGCCTCATCAAGGGATCAAGAGTGGGCCTCCTCATAGATTCGTCGCAGGTCAGCAGTGGCCCTCAGACAGAGGAATTCCAAAACGACCTCACAGTAAGTTTCTAGCACAAGGAGTACCTCTCCAGCCTCCCACTTCACCAGAACTCCCAGCATGCAGGACAAACTCGCTTTCTTTACAGCAAATGCAAAACAGGGCCATTCACAAAAACAGTTCTCACTCAATTAGCACCTGTGGGGAAAGATCTGTGTCAAATTCTGTGAAAGCTCACCACAGACTCATTCTCACTTTCAGTGTGAACTTCTAGTATTCTTTCCACAGCAGAACCTCCCAGCCAGACTCCCGCAACCCCTGAAAAAGCCCAGATTCCCTCAAAACAGGATGCCGGCTGGAGTCTGTGGGGCTGACTGCAGCATAGTACAGCACAGCCTTGGGCTCCTGGCCTTTTTCCGATGGGAATGCTATTCTGGTTGCTTTGACATTTCCAAAATAAAAAAGTGAAGTCAAATCCCAACTACCTCCACCGCTTCCAGGCTTTGTGCCCCTGGTACCTCTGTAAAGCAAGGGGGACAATATGGCCACCACACACAGCTGTCAGGATAAAAAGACTTTATGCAAAGCCTCCCCACCCCCATCCCCCCACCCCCAGCCCTAGCTACATCTGGCACAGATTGGGAGGCAACGTGGACGGTGTTTCTCCATGGAAATGCTTATTGTCTGAGGCGGGCACCAACCATGTTAGCAACAGCTTGTCTTTTATGAAGACTTTTTTATCTTTTAAGCAGAGCTTTGAGAGGCTCCAAGGAGGGCAGCTGTACTTGTTCAGCACATGTCTGTTTAGCCCAGGTCAACCACTCTACAATGAGGGCTGCCTATACTGGAGGGTGTAGCCAGGTTCCACAGAGCCCTGGCCCTCTGAGCCATTCCTATCCTTTTATCCACAGAGTCTCATTGATGAGCAGCTGAGCCTCAAGGAAAAACTGTATGTCCTGTCCTTTGGTGTCACCGCCAACCCGCTCTGGCAGGACCCTGTGGAAGTCAGCACTTCCACGTGAGTAGCTGCCAGGACTCCACTGGGATGTCCACTAGTTCAGGTGGTTCAATGGAACATTTGCTGTTACATTTGTGTGAGTGGTGTGTGTGTGTGTGTGTGTGTGTGTGTGTGTGTGTGTGTGTGTATTAGAGTCTAGTGTAGCCCCCAGGCTGGCCTCAAGCTTGTTGTGCAATTGAGAATGGCCTTGAATGTCTGATCTTCCTGCTTCTGAGTGCTGGGGTCACAGGTGCACACCTGGTTTATGAAATTCTAGGGATGAAAACCATGGCTTTATACATGCTGGGCAAACACTACCCATTGAGTTCTGTCTCTAACATTTCACTGAATGTTAAGATGCAAATCCCCAAACCACAACAGCTAGAACACACAGCAATGTGTCAGCAACAGTTGGAAAGTTGGTCACCTCCACAAACTCTTCCAAAATAAAGGACAAGGCCACCACAAGACAGCTCACTTGATTTTTATTTTACTTATTTATTTCCTATTTTTTATTTTTGACGATCTGGAGATGGAACCAGACCTTGAGTGTGCTGGCCGAATGCTCTACCACTGAGCAGTATCCCTCACCCCAAACATCACTTCTGTGCAGCACACCAGAAATGATAGCTTTATTACTATGGAAATAATACAGCCATGTTTTAAATAAACCAAACAATCTGAATGAGTAAATAGCAGTGAATGAATCTCCTTTATAGCATCACTTCTACTCTTACCACCCAGTGATACTCTATCTCTGTCTCCACAGATGGGCTACACACACATACATCTGTGTTCCATCTGGTTTAGGCAGAAGCAAGACAGCTGGGCCTGGTGGTGCATGCCTGTATCCCCAGCTGATCAAGATACTGAGGCAGAAGGATCACACATTTAAAGTCAGCCTGAGCTAGAGTTGCTAGCCTGGGCAACTTAATTAGACCCTTGTCTCAAAATAGAAATTGAGAGTAAATAGGGTGGGGGGCAAAGGACATATGGTTTTGTGTTAGAGCACTGGCTCCACCCCTGCTACCATTGTGTTAGAGCATTGGCTTACCCCTGCTACCATAACAAGTGAACAGCAGAAGCAGGAGCTCACTGCCCTGTCTGTGCTCTGGCTTTTCCTCCAGTTTTACTAGTACTTCCTGTCACTGCATATAGACTCCACTCACCAGCAGTGGTTACATACTATCCCATTGCACAGATGTCCTCTAGTTGGACAAGCTAGTGTGCAATTTGGGGGATTTTGGAACAAGGTACATAGGAATGTCTGTTTCTGCCAGAAATTACAAATTTGTTTTCCATGTTGACAATGTCTTTGATTGGTGTTGGGCATACCATGCTAAGTACTTTACAAGTATGAACGTATTTAAAATCCATAGCCATTGCAATAGAATTATAATATTCATTTTGTAAATGAGGAAATGTGGCCAGGGAATATACCTGGCTGGAATTGCAAAGCTCAGAGCAGAGCCAGGAAACAAACTAACTAACTAAGCTTAGGATAGAGGCGCTTGCCCACAAGCCTGAGGACCTGAGTTCAGTTCCCCAGGTCTCACTCACATGACCAGACAGAGAGAACTGACTCCTGACCTCCACACACACAGCGTAGCATGCCAGCTCCATCTCCCACCAAATAAACAGATGCAACTAAAAACTAAAGCCTAAGCTTTGTTGCCCGTTTGTCCAATACCAGCTTTAAAAAGGACAGTCCAGCCCTGGCCTCGACCACAACTCACTCTCCAGTCCAGCCCTGGCCTCGACCACAACTCTCTCTCTCTCTCTCTCTCTCTCTCTCTCTCTCTCTCTCTCTCTCTCTGCCCCCTCTCTCTTTCTCTATCTCTCTCTATCTCTCTGCCTCTCTCTTTCTCTCTCTTTCTCTCTGTCTCTCTCTGTCTCTCTGCCTCTTTCTCTCTATCTCTGTCTCCCTGCCTCTCTTTCTCTCTCTCTCTCTCTATCTTTCAGAACAGAGCAAATGATACCTGTGCTATTCTCAGAGTTGTTGTCAAGATAAAATGAGGCCCAGAAACCTGTTGTGTAGCAGCTACTTTAAGTGAGAGCCTTTTCATTGTTCTTCACTTCAGCTTGAGCTGGAAGTCACTCTGATATTGCAGTCAAGAGCTCCCCAGCTTCTGTCATGCCTCGGTCTCCCTCATGTCCCCGTGTCATTTCTCTGCCTTGGTACTAATATTTGTTCCACACCACATGCCTCATTATTGATTTTTTCATCACCTCAATTATTCTGTTTATTATTGAGGGAAAGTTAATACCATAACTGAGAAGTATATATCACTTGCCATAATTAGGAAGTAGCAGTAAAAATAAGTGCAGCAAAAGAAAAACAGTAAGATTAAATTCCACTTTGAACACATTATTGGCAGCAGAGAGCGCTTCAGCCTGACACTCATCCTCTCTGCTCAGAAGGGAGACTTGGGTTCAGTGGTGAATTATTTTCAGGGTATGTGCAAGGCTCTGGGCTGCTTCCCAGGACCATAGGAGCAAAAGGGAACTTGACAGCAATAATGAAAACAGCAAACTAGGGTTTTATTTCTGTGCTGGAGTTGAATCCAGAGCTTTACAGATGTGAGGCAAGCCCTGGCCAGGGATGTTCCTTCTGTCAGGCTGAAAGAGAGGTAGGAAGAGCAGAAACGTTGCATCTGAGTTCAGCTGTGTCCACACTTACCAGTGAGTGGCTCTGGAGACACATGGACACAGCTACACAGTACCTTCCTATTCTCAGAGCCTTTATAGAGTCCAGAGATCAACTCCATGTGTCATGCCAACATCTGGCTCCCAGAAGAGCTATGGAAAAGACACAGCTCCAGGTGCTCAAGTAGCAGATCTGTTAAGAACTCAGGTTCCAGGACCAGGGTTTGTAAAAAATCCAGTTGTCTGACCAGTTGTGTGTGGTACATGCCGAGTTAGGCATATTCTAACTCCAAGCCTGAGTCTCCCTGCCTCTAAAATGTAAATAAACATATCCACCACAAGAGTTATGGTTAGACTTAAATGAGCCAACACTTGTCCGGGCCTCACACCTCGTAAAAGTCCTAAAGACTCAGTCACATGTCACGGAAGCACATTTTGGTAAACAACAAATCTGATGTGGTCCTATAAAATTATAATGGAACTGGATGTGGTGGTGCTGGCTTTTAATCCCAGCATTGAGAGATAGAAGGAGGCAGGTCTCTGTGAGGTTTAGGTCAGCCAGGTCTACATAGAGAGTTCTAGGCCAACCAGGGATGGAAGGATGGATGGGTGGATGAATGGATGGATGGATAGAGAGGAATGAGATGATAGATTAGATATGCCTAAAATAAAAATAAGAACCAAAGATAACAGTGCTGAACATGTCCTGTCTTGTCAGAGCTGCTGTGCTTCCAGCCAGCCTCACAGAAGCCGAACAGTACAACAGTTCTGGGACAGTGTATAATGCTTGACAATAACAGCAAATGGCTGTCTTCCTAGTTGGTATAGCTACTGCAACCATGGTTATTTCTCCCCTGATCCTAGGGATGTTGTTACCCAGAGCCTCATGCATGCTGGGTAACACCTCTCCTAAGTAACCTATATCCACAGCCCCTCGCCTATGCTTTTGACTAATGTTTTAGAGCACTCCCTCTCTGTGTATAACAAAGGCTTACTGTGTAACAGTCTGTGGTGTCACACCCTGCAGCCTTATCTTGTATTCCCCTCATCTCCTTCATTACCTTATTTTCCCTCATGGTTGCTTCAACCACCTGCCATTTCGTGCATCACAACACTAGAAGCAATAGGCTGTACCACAGATAAACTCCATAGCCCAGGTATGTGGTTGGCTGAGCCATCTGGGTTTGTACAGTTACATTCAGTGATGTCACACAATGGCAAAACCACCCACAGATATCTCTTAGAACATGTCCTAATCTACAGTTTGAGCATCCTGTCCAAGCACTGAGCCTCGAAGGCTATTCTTGGAGGGAACCTTGGAGAACCGGGTGGTCAAGCTGCATGTGGCTATGGTTAGTTTGCTGTGTCTCCTTCCAGCCTCAAGGAACTCAAGCTCTGGGTAAAGACACTGCAGCCTGAGGGAAGCAGCAATCTGCTACAAGCCTTGAAGAAAGTCCTTGCTCACAAGGAGCTGAACTCTCTGGTGACCATATTGAGAAGCTGGTAGGCCTCCTTTCCTACTAAGCAGGTGGCTGATGACTCAAGCAGTGTCTGAGGGAAAAAAACCACCACCAAGCATGACACTTCACACGCACTTGAAGGAGTATTTACATCAATAGACCACCTACATGTGGGCAGGGGAGCCAGGACTGGCTAGGGCTGCTGTCCACCCAGCCCCGCATCTTACCCAGGTGACCTGGGACACAGGTGATCAGCTAAGAGTGAGTAAAGGGGCTTGGAAGGTAGCTCCGTAAAGTGCCTGCAAGCTTGAGGACCTAAGTTCAGATCCCCTGCACTCATGGGAAAAAAAACAAACAAAAAACATTGCATGCCTGTAATCTTAGCACTGGGGAGGCAGAGACAGCAACAATTGGTGGTGCTTATTGGATGGCAAGACTAGCCAATCCAGGTTCAGTGAGAGACCCTATCTCAGAAAATAGTGTAAAGAATGGTGTTGGAAGACACAAGAAGACATAGACTACTGGCCTCCACATGCACACACACATGAGTGTACAATCACATACATGAAGACATGTACACGTAAGTGTACACACACACACACACACACACACGGGGGGGGGGGGAGTTCCCTGGAAATTACCATTTTGATCTGGGATGTTCACAGCACAGTTTCAGTGGGAATAGCCATGCCTTCTCTTCCATCCACTCCCCAGTCCAGATCAGCCTTCTGAATTTCTGTCTGACTTCATCCAGCAGTCCACCCTGGGACGGAGCCAATTCATTCATGTAACCACCTACAGATGTGATGATCATGTGCCCTCTGTGAGTGTCTGGATTGCCCCCCCCCCCCAGTGTGGACTAGAGCACACCTCTCCTGCACGCTTTTCCCATGGATAAACGGGAAGTGTGGGAGGGTCTGAAGGCTCAGCCAAGGAAAGGTTTGTTAAAACATCGGTGTGGCCTTGCCACCATGGCTGACTCTGTCACCATCCCCCAGGCTGTTCTGAAGAACCTCACAGATGCCCTTGGGGGTTACTACCACTGCTACAGCCCAGAATCAGAGGTAAGCCTTTGGAAGACCGGCTGTACCCACTCCCTGCTTCAAGACTCTGCCATGAGCTTGCTTTCCCCGCTTCATCATCCTTGCCTTTCATGCTCAGTGACTTGCACAGGTAAAATCATAGGACCCTGAAAGTGTGAAGAGAAGAGGGTTAAGCTGAAGTCATAGGCTCCTCGGGTAGCTTGTCTGATGAGCTGGTTACACCCTTGTGAATCTTGAGACATTTCAGACATTTCGACAGTAGTTCTGCTTCAGAATCCTCCATCACTGTCTAGGAATAAGCACAGCGCCAGCTGGTTTTTGTTTTTTTTTTAAAGAGATTCGACATTCCTTTTTTTTTTTTAAGATTTATTTATTTATTATATATGAGTACACTGTAGCTGTCTTCAGACACACCAGAAGAGGGCATCAGAACTCATTACAGATGGTTGTGAGCTACCATGTGGTTGCTGGGATTTGAACTCAGGACCTCTGGAAGTACAGTCAGTGCTCTTAACCACTGAGCCATCTCTCCAGCCCGCCAGCTGGTTTTAGTTCCCACCAGAGCCCCCAGACTGAAGCAATGACTCCACATTTCTTCCCTAAATAAGCCCCCACTCTTGTAAGAGACTCACAGGAGGGCAGATCCATGGCAAGCCACTCATTGGTGTCCTTGTCCCTGTTAACAGCTAAGCACCATTTACACTGTGTGGTCAGAGGAGGTAAAGGTTAACATACAGCAACTCTGTCTGGCAGATGCAGGATTCAGTCTAGTGGTGTGTGATGGTTCATATTCTTAGTACTGGCTTGCTGTTATAGGAATCAAGAAGGTCTCAAGTTCAAGGCCAGCTACACAGGGAGACCATGTCTCAGAACAAGGGGAATGTAAGCATCGGTTAGCAGCCATGTCTGCCAACAGTCATCCAGGGCACCACATGAAGGAGTGTTTGCCTCTCACAAGTCATCTCCCAGATCTTCAGCTTCATTGAGGTGTTACAAAGTCTAGCTTTTCATGTTGAGAAGTCAAGGACAGGCATCAGCCCATTTTGCTACTTCACTGTCCCAACTCTGATTACAGATGTCACAGATTATAGGGGCTAGAAAGAGGAAATGATTGAAAATAGTTGATTGAAAAAAATTTTATCTGTCAGACATGGTGATGCATGCCTTTAATCTCAGCACTCACTTGGAAGCAGAGGCAGAAGGATCTCTGTGAGTTTGAGGCCAGCCTGCTTTAATAAGGGCTATAGAGAAAGATGAGAGAGAGAGAGAGAGAGAGAGAGAGAGAGAGAGAGAGAGAGAGAGAGAGAGAGAGAGAGAGA
>NW_021604600.1:1847698-1851545 GCF_004785775.1 Grammomys surdaster
GAATCCCAGCACAGGAGATGGAGGTAAGCTCAAGGCCATCCTTGGCTACATTGAGGGTTTAAGGACAGCCTAGGCTACATGAGACCTGGTCTTAAAGGGGAAAAAAGAAAGATCAGCAAGGTGGCACATTGCTACTTTTACAAGGCACTTGACACCAAGCCTGATGACTTGAATTCCATTTCCCAGGACCTGCATACTGGAAAGAACTGACTCTCACAAGTTGTCCTCTGATCTCCACACATAAGCTATGGTACTCTTGTATGTCTGTGAACATTCAGACAAATAAATCAGACAGACAGACAGATAATATAAGTAAAGCAAGAACAGGAAGCCTGTACACATGAGCACTCTCTAGTCACCTTCACCCTACCCCACTCTTGGGCAGTCATCAGTTGGCTTCCTGTCTCTGGATTTACCTGTTGCGAGCATTTCACCTAAGTGGAAGCACACACTTTTGTACTGGCTTCTCTCGCTTAGCACGAAACATTGTCGCCTCTGCAGTACTTTGCTTTTATGGATGGGAGACATTCTGTTGTCTGGATGATCAATTTTGTTTCTCCCTTCATCTGTTGATGAACCTTGGGTTTGACACTTTTTGGCTACGTTGTGAATGTTGTTGCTGCTGTGGTGCGGAACAGGACACAAGTCCCTGTGTTCGGTGATGTAGTGCAGAGCTGAAGTCGACCCGCTGGGTTCCGTGGTAATTCCAGCTTTGACTTTTGCTGTTGATAATGTGGAATGTGGTTTTTTGTTTTGTTTTTGTTAGTTTGTTTTTGTTTTTCTGGTTGGTTGTAATTTTTTGTGTTTGTCTTTAAGACAAGATTAAGACTGAAGACATGTCTCAGTGGTTAAGAGCACTGGCTGCTTTTCTAGAGGACTTGGTTCAATTCCCAGCACCCAAAGGTGGCTTACACTGTTACACCAGCTCCAAAGGATCTAATGTCTATTTTGACCTCCAAAACCACCAGGCACACACATGGTGCACAAACATACATTCAGGAAAAATGCCTATATACATAAAATAAAATAAAAATTTAAAAGAAACAGTCTTACACTACAGCCTAGGCTAACATCAAAGTCATAGCAATCCTCCTGTTTCTGATTCCTGAATTCTGTGATTGCAGTTGTATACCACCAGACCCCACTCTATAGATTTTTGAAGCACAGTATTACTATATAGCCCAGGCTAGCCTCATACTTATCAATATCCTTGCCTCTACCTCCCAAGTGCTGAAAGTACAGGTGGCCACTAACACATCTGTAGTCTATGTTTGGTTTTCTGAGAAGCCTAATAACTGTTGCCACAGCAACTATAACATCCCCCATTCTCATCAATACTAGACAAGTGTTCTAACTACTCCCTTCCCCAGCAATATTTGTTATTTTAACACAGGTTGGGAGGACTCATATGTCAAGGCATGTATGTGAAGATCCAAAAACAACAGTGTAGAGTTACCTCTTTCCTTTCACCTTCACATGGATTCCAGGGATCAAACACAGGCTTGCAGAGTCTGTACCTTTCCCTACTGAACCATCTTGCCATATACATTTTTTAAATTGCTATTAATGTCACCATTGCCATCCCAGAGGATGTAAAATGTTCCCTTTGTATGTGTTGTTGGGGGGTGGGGTGTCTTTCTATGTAAGCCTTGGCTGTCATAGAACTCACTATGTAGTCCAGGCCAGGAGAGCCTCAAATTCATAGAGACCCCCTTCCTGTTCCCTCCCAAGGGCTGGGATTAAAAGTGTACACCACACCTGGCTTAAAATGTTCCTTTTTAAAGTTAGAAAATCTTCCAGTTGTTTAGAATTCTGCAGGCCAATACTGTACACATGGGACAGAATGCATTGTTGGGCCCTGTCTGGAATATGGACCCTGGTTTATTATTATCCCAGTTTTAAATAGACAGCCACTTAGCCTTGGGAACTGACTTGGCTGTTTGCCTTTTCTTCCCTTGGCAACTACTGACATCCCCATGACTTAAATAGCTCACTGCTTCCATCACCCCCAGCTCTATACCAGTAGGGACGTTGATGAGCTCCTGGCAGAAACCCACAAGGCTCAAGACCTCCTCAGGCAGGTGCAAGCCCTGTGCCATAGCGACCCATGTGAAGAGCTGTCCTACATGATCAAAGAAGTAGGTGGCATTCCATCATTGATTTCGGGGATTGCCTTTCTGTTGCTGACACACTAACCATATGAATTAATCTCTGAGGGCCTTAGTTTTTCACTTGAAAACTGTGCATAATAGGAGGCAGGTCAAGGGTCCCTCGGGGACTTGGGAGACTGGTCACTTAAGTTTCCAGAAGCCTTGTGATCTAAACCCATGGACAGATGACTTGTCATCTTGGGTCCCAGCCATGGGGAAAGGGTGGGCAAAGGGAAAAGGAGCAGGTTTCTGGAGACCTTTTCCTATCCCCTGAAAACTCAGAAAATCCTCAGTGATAAAAGTACGGATGATGGGAGGGGACAGCAGAATTGCCTTCAACGTACCTGCTGATGCTTTAAGAAGGGCCACACAGAGGGGCAGGTGAATGGGGAAGAATTTACCAACTCTAAAATGTGATTGTGTAACGGAAGTTTTTAAAATTGCATATAGATCTCGACAGAGATTGCCAAAGGGCCGTTCACCAGCCTCCTGCCTAAGCCTCCAAAGCATGAAGCACCTCTTACAATCAAGTTCCCAGACTTGGACAAGACTTCTGCAGAATGGCTAAAGATCAATGGTCTAAAAGGTATTACATCCCCAGAGAGGGCGGGACCCAGGTGGCTGACCAAGCCTGGAACCTTCGAGGCTTCCCAGGTAATGCCTCAAAGCTAACTTTATTTTCAGCCAAGAAGTTAAGCCTTTATCAGGTTCTGGCACCCAACGCCTTCAATCCTGTGGAAGAATTTGTGCCTATTCTCCAGAAAACAGTAGCAGCTACTATCCACGAGGTAATTCAATGCCAGCTTCTCTCCAGTCCGCTGCAGGTTGCTCCCTGTGCTGCTTCCTATCCTGTTATGTCAGACAAGGGAAGCCATGGGGCCTGGGTGGGATTCAGGCTTTCCATCCAGACTTTAAAATGCTTATAAACTTTTAGAGTAATGAGGCTGGAGATGCATCTCAGGATGGAGTATATTCAACATGCACCAGGCCCTGAGCTCAGTAACCAGCACCAAAGTATAAACAAACAAACCAAAAACATCTACCGTGACTGCTGGTTTTCAGAGATCTGAAAATGGGGGCTGGAAAGATAGCTCAGTCTATAGAATGTTTGCAAGCGCGAAAACCTAAGTTTGATCTTCAGCCCCATGTAAAAAATCCTAAACATGGTGGTACACAGATAATCCCAGGACAGGGAAGGTAAAGACAGGAGGCTTTCTGGGGCTCACTGGCAAACTGATCTGTCCTTGTTGGTGAGCTCCAGGAGGTGATTGGGGCTCCTGAGGACGGCACCAAAGGTTATCTTTGAAACCATGGTCATCTCTTCCATGAATGTTGTCCTCTACCCCACTCAGATATGACAGACTTGCCTTCCTGTTGCCCTTGCTTCATTGTACACACTTGTACAGTGGCTGCTAGAACACATTCCTGCAGATACAGCTCTACAAAGTACGAACCTTTAAAAGGCTCTCTTCTCTGACTCTCTGTCCTCAAGTCTAGTACAAGCAGTCAATGAATGTTCCCTGGATGGCTGAGCGATGGATAAATGAAAGGAAAGCTGGAAAGGAGGAAGAGAGCGATGCGTATTTGGATAGATGGAAGTTGGTGAAGACTCATAGAAAAGTAGACGGCTAGATGGGTAAACAGATACAAGGCTGAATGATTAGATGGATGGGTAGGTGGATAAATGGGTGGGTGAA
>NW_021604600.1:1861545-1891318 GCF_004785775.1 Grammomys surdaster
CAGTGGTGATGCTGGGGCAGTGGTGATGCTGGGGCAGTGGTGATGCTGGGGCAGTGGTGATGCTGGGGCAGTGGTGATGCTGGGGCAGTGGTGATGCTGGGGCAGTGGTGATGCTGGGGCAGTGGTGATGCTGGGGCAGTGGTGATGCTGGGGCAGTGATGATATGGCTTTTCCATGGAGCTTTTCCATCATGTTAAAAGGAAGAGAGAAGCTACTGGGAGATGAAGTAGCTTTCTGAAGCTCTTAAGAGTGGAGGGTTTGCCGTTGTACAGAGGTGATTGGGAAGAGGGGCACAGAATGTGTCTACTAAGGAGTTTTATGGGCTTCTCAGAAGAGACTGGCATAGAGGAAGCCTAGGTTCAGTAAAAGGGCAAAGAAAGATACCTTGTCAGCCATAAAGAAATAAATTCTCCTCTTGGAAATCTTCAATTCTGTCTTGCAAAGAAAATGAGATCATGTGTATTGACAGAAAAGACCATTCAGCCTGAGAGGGAAGTGCACTGTGAGAGGAGCCTGGGCTTCTAAAGTCTGGAAGAAACAGTGAGCTGTTCCAGGGGAACAAGAAGGGACAAAGAAGTTCTGCAGAGAAAGGAGACTTCAGAGTATTAGGAGGGCAGTGGCCAAGGCTGGCACTCGCTCTGTCTCTGCTTGAGAATCCTGGTGCTGTCCCACACAGAGTTGGCTTTAATATGTTATGACCAGAAAACCTTGTGACTACCCCAGGCCAGCAACATTCCAACGTTTTGGGGGCTTACTGTCAGAATTTTGTGTACCTTCAGGCCTGTGGATTCCAAAGAAGGGAGGCACAGGTGGACATGTGTCCTAAAAGCAAACTCCTTTGCTTCCTCAAAGGTTTGGAAGCACAGTTGAGAGCTGGAGGCCAGAGATGGTTGCTGTGAGCCATGAAAACTTACAAAGAGCCTGGCGGTAGGTAATGGAGGCCAGAGTCTTTCTCTGTAGCTGTGTCTTACAGCTGCTCTATGGCATTGTCTTCCCCATCCCCCTCACTGCAGCCCCGCCCACCTGCAGCCAAGGGCAGACACTAGAAAACAACTTTCTTCTTGGGACCTCAGGGCCTCAAAGGTGGCCCTCTCAAGCCTTATGTCCCTGCCTCTCCAGGTGGGCCCTGGGCCTGCAGTGTCAAGGAAGCAGAAATGTTCTCGGAGCCCTCCGGAAGGCCATAGAAGTGGATTTCAAGGACAAAACCAAACATGAGTCTCAGGGCATCTACCTCTTCACAGGGGGTGTCCCTGACCAAGATGTGGTGAGTATCCCTCATCCTAGACAACTATTATCTCGTTTGTTGTTGAGATAGGGTCTCACTATATAGTCCTACCTTGCCTGGAATGTGCTTATGTAAACCAGACTGGACGAGAACTTACAGAAGTAGGTCCACCTGCCTCTACCTCCCAATGGCTGGGATTAAACTCGTGAGCCACCATGTTAATCTTATCTTGTATTTTCTACGGTATTGAATATGGACTTCAGGCCCTTGCTTTTGCTAGGCAAGCATTCTGCCGCTGAGCCACAGCCCCAACCCAGCATGCTTATCTGAACTACCTCTTCTCAAATACAAGTACCTAGGGATACTGTCAGAGCACAGCCCCTGGCTCAGCAGGTCTCAGGTGGGCCTGAGAGGCTCCATTACTGATAGCTCCCAGGATGTCCATGCTCCTGCATACAGACCACAGAAGGCATGACTGGGCTTCCAGGCCCAAATCCCTGCCGTGCCCTATTAAAACATGGGGAGAAATGGTATCTTTCTGCCTTTGCATACAGAACTAGACTGAGCACACAGTAGGGCATCAAGAAAGATGATCAGAGGGCTAGAAAGATGGCTCAGTAATTAAGAGCATCAACTACTTTTGTAGAAGGCCTAAGGTCAATTCCCAGCACCCATGGTCAACAATGTTCATAACTGTCTGCAGTTCCAGTGCCAAAGGATCTAATGTCATCTTCTGGTCTCTGCAGGATCTTACACTTCCATGTGTACACCTACCTCCCCACAATACACACACACAACCTAACACACACAATCAATATTTTTTTCTTTTTTAATGCTCTCCTTTTCTTTTTAAAGATTTATTTTGTGTGTGTGTGTGCATTGATGTTTTGACTGCATGTACATCTATGAAGGTGCCAGATCCCCTGGAACTGGAGTTACAAACAGTTGTGATCTGTCATGTGGGTACTAGGAATTGAACCTAAGTCCTCTGGAAGAGCAGCCAGTCCTCTTAACCACTAAACCATCTCTCCAACCCTAAAAATGTTTTTGTTTTCTAAAAGAAAGATGATCACCTGGGTGGTGGTGGTACATGCTTTTAATCCCAGCACTCAGGAGGCAGAGGCAGTCGGATCTCTAAGTTCAAGGCCAGCCTGGTCTACAGAGCAAGTTTCAGGACAGCCAGGGCTTGAAAATCAAAAAGAGAAAGAAAGGAAAAGAGAGAAAGAAAAGAAAAGAGATGATCTGCTGAACTGTTGGAAAATCAGCAGCGCCCAGGCCTCAGGTAAGGACTTCCTGTCTTCTCTTCCCCATAGCACATACTCAGCGCCTATGTGGCAGAGGCCTGTAGGGGTTGCGACCTCCAGCTAAATGTCTGTCTCTTCTATGTGGGCGAACCCCAGATGGACACCACACCCCCTGCCTGCTATGCCAGCCGTACTGACACTGCTACTGCCTACAAAGAGGTCACACAGGCTGCCTGTGGTCGTTTCCACTGGTTTGGAGAGACAGGTACGTGGGTGTGCCCTAGTCCTTTGCCTCTTTCTCTCCAGATAGTGTCTCGGCACTGGCATGTTTCCTTTTGACATTAAAATAGTGTCAAGATGCAACATGGAAAAGTCATATTTATTAAATTAAGATTGCTGGAGAGATGGCTCAGCTGTTAAGAGCACTGATTGCTCTTCTAGAGGATCCAGATTTGATTCCCAGCACCCACATGGTGATTCAAAACCATCTGTAACTCCAGTTTCAGGGATACAATACTTTCTTCTGGCCTTTCAGGTTACCTCTCACTAATGTAGTGCATAGACATATGTCCTGTCCAGCAGGGCATTAAACAGGGGTCTGAGGAGGTCACCTGAAAGAGAAGATGGGGGAAAACAGATGAATGCAAAAAACAGTGATCTGTCTATAGTCTGATCAAATCACAATTTTTACTTTTTCACATAGGGGTTCTATACACAAAAAAGGCAGGACATGGGGAAGGGGATGATGCAGGACCATAGGTGTTCAGGGAGAGTACAGATATCTTCCAGAACAGAATATCAGCTGGATGAAGGTTCAGGGGGCATGTCATTATGATTCTTACTATGATTCACTTGTCCTTATCTAAGTTGGTACTATCCACCAAGGTTACCTATCTACAAGGTCTATGACTATTCAGCCTGGCAATTTTCCACCAAAGCTGCTTGTTTACAATAGCTTCTAGGCATCTGTTTCAGTGTTTTTCCACAGAGACCCAAGACTTTGTGTTAGCAGACATGTATATCAGGCCTATTGCTGATTTTAGGCCTCTGGCTGATTTTAGGCCTTCAGTGCATAATAAGGGCTACCCCTGACAGACATACATGCAGACAAAACACCTATACATAGAAAATAATAAAGAATTTTAAAAATTAAATTTAGGAGAGCAGAGACACAGTTCAGTGAGTAAAGGGGCTTGTCACCAAGCCTGAGTTCCATCCCTAGATCACACATGGTAGAAGAATAAAACCAACTCCCACAAGTAGTTCTCTGACCTTAACATATACGGCATGAACGTGAACATGTATGTGAGTGTATACACATGCATAAATAACATAAATTAAAACTAAGAGCTAGGGGTGTGGCTCAGTGACCAAGGACATATTTAGCATTTGTAGGCCCTAGATTCCATCCCCAGCCCTCAAAAAGAAAAAAAAAAGATGTTAAATGAATATTCTGGAAATGACTAGTGATGGTGTGTGTAAGTAACATATGTACTTAGTACCTGACCTTGACAGTTAAAGTGACTATGGGCAGAGGCTGCAGCTCAGTGGTGGGATTGTTCCTTTGTATGCCTGGGTTCATACCCAGTCCCCCCCAAAAGTAAAATGGTTGGGTATATTTTACTGCAATTTTTAACAGGTAAAGTCTTAAAGTACTGCAGAAATCAAGACTGTGGTTGACCTCAGTGATAGAGTGCTTGCATAAAGCCCTGTGATCTCCACACTGATGTATGTGTCTGCATGTGTGTATGTGAGTGTGTTACATGTGTGTCCATAATAACATACACATACACACAATCTAGAACACATTATAAATAAATATTCCTTAGATTTATAGTTCCCAAAGTCTAGTATACTCACAAATGACCCATAAAATATATGCTACATGGAGCAAGCCTTCTCATTCTCTCTCATTCTCTCTCATTCTCTCTCTCTCTCTCTCTCTCTCTCTCTCTCTCTCTCTCTCTCTCTGTGTGTGTATATATGTATTTATATGTAATAGTTACAATAATTACATGCTTATCTTAACATTTTAGAAAAGTGTCAATTTTGTTGCCCATAATACAAATTTTCTTTTTTAAAACCTTAATAAGTGCCAAGTAGTGATGCCACATGCCTTCAATCCCAGCACTTGGGAGTCAGAGGCGGACAGATATCTGAGTTCGAGGCCAATCTGGTCTACAGCGTTAGTGAATTCCAAGACAGCCAGGACTACACAGAGAAACCTTGTCATTGGGGTTTGGGGGGAAAGGCAAGAGAAATGTAAAACAATATTAAATAAGTGATGGCTTAGAGGGTATGCATATCAAAAACTCAGTACAGTAGCATGGAGAGATTAAGCCTGAGACACACTCATTCCTTCCAGCCTCTGTGACTCACAGATGAAGTAACTTCAAGAGGCAGGGCATGCCTGTAGTCACAGCTGGTGGCATCACTTGGCTGTGAGCTCTGGAGAAGTTTTCAGATCTTTCTAGCCTTGATCCTTCTGGATGTGTTCATTTACATTCCTGGAGATGATCACTAATAATAGCAAACACAGAACAGCTACACGTTGCCAGCTATGAGCTGCCAGACACAGTTTAAACATTTTGCATACACTATAACTTCACCTCACCATAACACCACGATTGTGAAGTAGATGACTCCCTGCCCTGTTTAGCAGATAAGTAGTTGAGGCACAGCCCAAAGGACAGAAGCTGAACCCAGGAAGGACAGCATCAACACCCAGTGTACTTGACATTGCCAGAGTCCCACTCAGAATGACATTGCAGTGTTCACTGCAGATATTATCCTCTGTAAATAGTTATCATGTGGCTCTTCCCATCCCATACAGTAGCAAGAAACTTTGTGTCGACCTTCCCCTTCCTGTGAGTGCCAGGACACAGTCCTGTGGCTAGTTACGCTTTTGGTGGCAACCACTGGATGATATAAAGTTGTGGCTGGTCATTTCAGTCCACTGTGGTCCCATCTTGCATCTTGAGCTTGTCACTTCCACAAAGCCTGCATACATTAAAGATATTCACACTTACCCGGATCCACACCCTCCCACTAATGCTCAAGATGTGCTTTGTTTCCAGGTATTTATGAGAGTGATGATATCAATGCCATCGTATCTGAGATAGAAAAAGCCCTCAACTACTCCCAAAAGGTATGCCTTGGGCCTGGGCTTAAACATGTACAGTTCCTGCCATGGCTGCTGCAACAGAGTACTTTGAATCAAAAAGACATTTATGCTTCTATGCTCCCAGAGCTGTGTTCCTTCTGTAGGCTATGGATAGAACCCTTCGTCATTGCATCTCTTTAGAGTTGGTGAAAAGCAAAACAGTGTTGGTTGCTTATTATAAATGGCATGGAAGATTTCTAAGACTACTGCAGTAGGAGAGAGAAGGTTCAAACACAAACACCACAGAAATAGCTAGGAATGTCAGAAATACCCAGTGAGTAGTCAATGGATGGAAAATCACTAAAAAGAAAGTTGATTAGGTGGCAAGGTGTAGACACTCTTGTTAAAGGCAGACCCAGGACCTAGAACTCAAGGAGGAGCAATTCTGAACAGATATCAAGGGGAGAGTGGCTTTTGCTGAACTTACTTAGCACCAGTCTTTGCTAAAACTAGGTGGAGATGGCCTAAGTGGAGGCCTGGTCAAGATGATGACTCTAAACTTTGGTCCGTGACCATCCATGGGCATTCCTCAGCTGTCTGAGCATGGTCTAACCTATACCTCCATCTATACATGGCTGTCTGCCGTCTGTGTGCTGGTCTTTTCTTTCTTACAAGAACACTAGTTGTATTAAATTGAAAGGCCAATATGACCTCATCCTGACTTCCATTTAGATTTCAGCTGCAAAGACATTATTTTTAAGTAAGGTCACATTTGCAGTCACCAGAAGGTCACTCTGTAACATATCTTAGGAAACACAAATCAGCCCACACCAGCTTCCCTCTCTGTGATAACATCCACTAACAGCCAAGGCTTCAGATGGAACATAGAGGTTCCCTGTCTTCCACTGGATTTTGACCTAAATGCTATAGATTCTGGCCTCTATTGAGTTCCTTCAACACATCCAGCCCCTTCCTAATCTCAGTCTTTGCACCTGCTGTGTTCTCTGCCTGCTATGCCTTCCTCGGTCATCCATGGCTTGCTCTTTGTTATACAAAATTCATCTTAAAAGCCTGGCAGTGGTTGCCCATGGCTTTAATTCTAATACTCAGGAGGCAGAGGCAGGCAGATCTCTGAGTTAGAAGCTAGCCTGGTTCTCACAGCAAGTTCTAGGACAGCCAGGGCTACACAGAGGAACCTTGTCTTGATCATGCCAGGAGCAATGAGAATCAGGGGAATGGAGCAGTGAACATTTAAAGACGAATTACAGATTTACACCCTATGGAACATACAGGGTAACAGACAGGAAGAAACAAAAAGAAGTCTCCAAGGTCTTTTCTGGGGCACCTGGTAGAAAATAGTGCCATTGACAACTGAAAGAGAATGTAGGAAGTCTGTGGTAAGCAGAGAGGGTAAGGCCAAGAGAAAGGTGAGCTTGTCTGTGGAGATTGAAAAATGAGGATGGCCTTGAAGGCAGATGGGAGAAGATAAGGAGTAGAGATAGGGGTCTGAAGCAGTTCAAGCCCAGGATAGACAAAGAGGTTACAGGGCCCATGGTCACGCCAAAGGAAGGATCTGTGAAGGTCTCACCCTCCCTCAAATGTTAGTTCCTGCTATTCATAGATTGACTCATCGCCACACAAGACAGCAGAGCCATGGCCATGTTTTTTTCCTCTATGGCTGCTGGGCCAGTGGACTGGTGGCTCCCCAAACTCTAGCTCATCTGGGGGTCTGTAAATCTCTGGTTCTTAAATGCAAACCATCCTATTCTCACACCTAACAAACTTACGAGGTATTAGTGGACAATAATACCTTAACCCCACCTTATTTTGGATGTGTGCCTATGTTCAAAAAGTGTATTCTGGTGCTCTGAGTGTGAAACTTTTAGATAAAAAGAATAAGTAGTCCACTGTGATTCTGCTAGTGTCTGTGTTGATGCTGAAATAGCTGACTCTGTGGCTGAACATGGGTTTTACATGCTGACTTGTCCAGGCCCCTGGAGTTAACTTGAAGCTCCTCCATTAATGAGTATTGTGGCCTTGGACAAGAACCTTGAACTGACAGAGCTTTGGTTTCCCTATCAGTCAAGAGATATCTTGGCTTCTTTATCAATGCGACAAATATTTGAGAAAAACCAAGTTAATGGAAAAAGGAACTATTTTAGCTCCCAGCTTCAGAAATTTCAGCCCATAGCTGGTTCCTTGACTATTGACCTGAGCATCATGGTGGGGGTGTAGGTGAGGCTGAGCATCATGGTGGGGGTGTAGGTGAGGCTAAGCATCATGGTGGGGGTGTAGGTGAGGCTGAGCATCATGGTGGGATGTAGGTGAGGCTGTGCATCATGGTGGGGGTGTAGGTGAGGTTGAACATCATGGTGGGGTGTAGGTGAGGCTGAGCATCATGGTGGTAGATGTGTCTGAAACCGAGCAACTGATATTGTGACAGACAGGAAGGAGAGAGGGGAGGACAGAGAGAGGTCCAGTTCCTAAGGATCTGCCTCCTCTTGCCAGCAAAGCCCCTCTTCCTATAGTTTCTAGAACCTCTCATAGTAGGACAGAGGACCATGCATGAGCCAAAAGGGAACATTTCATATACAAACTGGGTATAAAATGGTCTCATTATCATGTCTTGTTGGCCTGAGGGCTTGAAACTCTGAACATTAATTTTCCCAGTTTCCAGTACAATATAAGGGGTCCATAAGATTAACCCACAGCGCTCTTAGTCCCAAACTATATTCTCTGGGCAGAAAGAAGCATCAAAAGTCTTCTGTCCTGCTGCACATGAGTATTTATTTACCCACAGTTGCCAATGTGCTCTAACCACGTAATTCCCATTGCAGTGTGCCTTCCTTGTTGCCTCCCTGAAGAACCATTCAGGAAAAGAACTGCAAAGTGGAGCCCTCGAGAAAGACAAGCCAAAGACTCAACAGCAAAGTCAGCCCAAGAAACTCTATCCTCCCAAGCCCACAGCCCCCTCGGTGGCCAGAATGGTTTGACACCCTTCCCTAATAACACACAGAGGATTTTTTTCCAGTTTGTCTCCTTGTCTTTCCTAGATCTTAAAAGGACTGGGCCAGGCCCCAGGGCTAGCACTGGTGGGGACAGAGATTTGGGGAGGGACATCCCATGAAAGACACTGAGAAGAGCACCTGCCTCTTAGTTTAGAGGGGGACACCTATGGTCCACCCACTCCCCTGTGCTTTTGCTTATGTCTATCTCAGCTTCTCTCCCTAGCCTAGTTCTAGGATCTCCGTGGAAATACACTCACCTCCTCTGCATGTGGTAGCTTAACCTGGAGGATTTGTAGGGAAAGAGTAAGGTCATTAATAGGATTTGTTACTGGAGACCAAGCTTAGCAGGGGCAATGATGGGACTCTCAGATGCAACCTGAGCCTGCTGAGGAGTATACTCAGTCACAGGCATCAAACATGTCCTGCATAAAATGCTCATTCCTTACCTAAGTCATCAGGGGACCTTCTAGAGGGAAGACCTTCATGGGCCAGTACTCTGAGCTGAAGACTCAGTGAAACCTAAAGGCTGTTCAGCAGATTACTGACTGAGCCGCTAGTGAATACAACACATTTCATAATGGGGACGTCTGTCCCAGAATGTATAGCTTACTCATGGGGCTGCACTTCTAAGGCATTTCCTGGATTCACTCAGAGAAGCCCAGTAGCTCAGACTCATCCCTATCCTCTCTTAATAACCCTACTCTGGGAGACCCTCAGAATCTCAGAGCCTTCCTCTGGGACCTTTACTGGTTCACAAGCTGACTCAGTATGAGGAAGGCTAGGCCGCAGCATGGCTTCCATTGGGCCCTCCTGACAGGCTAGCCATTCCCTGGAGTGATAACATCTAGGACCTTTCCACCACAGGCACAAAAGAGTCCTTTTGCTGGCCTGGTGCCTTGGGTGACTTTATTAAACTATAACTACATTCTACTTGTGCCTAGTAAGGAAAGAATTCCTTACTAAAGGGCCCAAGAGGACATAGAAATGCCAGGCAGAGTGGTACATGTCTTTAATTCCAACACTTGAGAGGCAGAGGCAGGAGGATCTCTATGAGTTCAAGGCCAGACTAGTCAATACAGTGAGCTTCCAGGCCAGCCAAAGCCACATAGTAAGACTCTGTCTTGAAACAACAACAAAAACAGAGGATAGAATTTACCTAAATGGTTGTTTGTCTTACTGGAGGTCCAGAAATTCTAGTCCAGTAGGAAGACAAGCAGAAAACTAGCAAAGAATATTCTGGCAAGTATCCAGTGGCTCTTCTAGTGTGCTTTCATAGTGTATACATGAATGCACACATTCAGAAACTTTGTTCACTCCCAAATTCAGAGTCCACCGTGAAATCTACTGCAGAAGGTAGTCCAACCGTGCCTGAAGTGCTAACTCCCTTAGATCCCTCCCTATAAACATTCTTGGTTGGCAGGTTGAGGTCAGGGTAACTGGGGAACTGCCTACCCCAGGCAGCAGGCCTCGATGGGTAAGATGGCCTGTTTTCTAGAGCGTTAAAGATGACCTGGATGGAGACACAAGCTCCCAGCTGAAAGCTCTGAAGTGTCACTCCCTCGATGGTGAAACAAGGGTCTCTCCAGGTAAGGTGTGACAGTGGGCAGGTGGATGTGGAGAGTCAGCTGAGGCGTGAGTTAATATTGAAAGTAGCTACCAGACAGTGAGGTTGACCAGCCCATCAGCCAAGATGCTTTTCATAAAGCCTGTAGCCACCCATCCTCTACAGTCAGTTCCCTATTTGCTGATGTTACTGAGCTCAGGCCCAAAGGGGTTCATCAAAAGAAGCCATAACTATTTTTTTTATGAAAAAAACTATAGTTTATTTTATTTTTTTTTCTCTTCATAAACCTGGGGCTATGTGTCTTCATTTTGAAGAAAAGGATTTATAACAGTGTGGTTCATGGCAGCGAGCCCAGGAATCTTCATTCTGTTTCTTATCAGCCCATCTGTAAGCTGGGGACCATGAGGAAACAGTACGAGGCACACCAAGCACTTAACACTATGTCCAGGAAACGTCAGGACTTGGTGGCGGTAGCTCCAGCTATCACTGGTCCAGACAAGGCCAAGGAACCTGAGATGGGAGTGAAGTGCCTGGGATTCCCATGTCTAGGGTAGATCTCAGCTGAAATTGAGGTAGCCAAATAGCGTAGCTTCATCAATGGGACCTACAGAGTTGCCCAACCAACAACTCAAATGTCTTCCAGCTGCAGCTCAACCTGGGAAAGAAAGGATAGTGGAACAGAGGACGAAGGCCAACACCAGACCAAAAGCAAAGCTCTTTCTGTTCTACACAGAGTCTGAGAATAGTGTGGGTAAGCTAAAGCCAATGTGTGTCTGAACAGCTCTTGGCCCTGGACAACCTGGTGAGGAGAGTAGCCCCCTCCAGCTAGCTACCTCAGGCCTCAGCCTCTGGAACAGGTCTGTCCTTAAACAACTCAGTTCTCCCAGCCAGAGAAATGACCATGCGGCTTCTGCCATTGGCACAGAATGAGAAAACCCAGTGCTGCAGGTGGGGTCTCAACTGTCCTTAGGCACACTGGTACCTCCTGGAAGAGGCAGTTTCCTAAGCCCTGAGGACAATTAGGAGAGGAATAAAGATTTCCTTCCCTAGGCCTGCCATTGGGTCCAGGCAGAGTGTTACCTATGTTACTTACTTCTTTTCTTCGTGTAACAAAATACAAGCAAAAGCAACTAAAGGAAGGCTTTATTTGGGCTCTTGATTTGATGAGTTATAGTCCATCCTGGTGGGGAAGTGGAGGGAGAAGCTGTCAGATATGGCAGCAGGGACATAGGCAGCTAGTCACACTAGGCCTGCAGTCAGGAAGCAGAGAAAAAGGAAGGCTGGCACTTCTCCATTTTCCTTTATGTCCTCCAGAACCTCAGCCTGTGTGGTAGTGTCAGCCAATTCAGAGTGGGTCTTCTCTCCTCAAACCTCTCTGGAAGTTCCCTTAAAGATACAGGCAGAGGCATGTCTTCTAGGTTGTTCTAAATCCAGTCAGTTTGACAATGAAGATTAGCCAGCACAGTACTGGTTCCAGCTGGACTCCTTGCTAAATGGAGAAAGGGAACCCTGAGCAGCCCGCCCCATCCTCATAATTTACTTTCTACATCTTTAGCAAATTATACCTAAATAATTTGCAATGAATTTGACTTGCAGAGAGATTGATATGAGAAAAGGGAAAAGGGTGAGGCATATCCATGGTAACACTGCTGTATTTCTCCTAGGTTCGGTGTACAAGAGGTACACTCAAGGAAAACCTATTAGAAGAATTAATTCTTCCATTGAGCTGCCCAGGAAGGACACTGTTTGCTCAAGTCAAGAGGTATTCAGTTGTGCATATCACCACGAGCCCCTTAGTAATTTCTTCTACCAACCATATCTTCCAGGAGGGTGGGCATACTTGGAAGAGAGGGTGCACCTGTTAAGAATGCGTGTTTACTGTGGCATATGGGATAATAATATTAAGTTCCAAAGTGAGTCTGCTTATGTCCTAGCTGGGTGGCCTTGGGAGGCCACATAACTACCTTCAGTCTCACTGTGCAAAATGAATACAAGTTGGGGTCAGTGTGCACACTTTAATCCCAGTACAGAAGAGACAGAGGCAGGTGGATCTCTGTGAGTTAAAAGCCACCTTAGTCTACATAGCAAGTTCCATGACAACAAGGGCAACATAGAGAGACCCTGTCTGTCTCAAAAAAAGAAAGAGAAAGAAAGAAAGAAAGGAAGAGAGAAAGAAAGAAAGAAAGAGAGGGAAAGAAAAGAAAAAATCCAAAAATAAATAAATAAAATGAAGACAAATCACTCTTTAGGCCTGACAGTATTTTATTCTACAGTGGACAGCCATTTGCAGGCTGAAGAGACGGAAACTGGAGCTCTCCAAATGCCTTGGTCCCAACTGTAGCTATCAAAAGTCAGTACGGGGGCCGGCGCTGACCAAACACTGCACTCTCTTCCCCAGTATAGAGATCAATGTAAGTCACAATGTGGTGTTCTCCATGCCCCATTCTTTTCTTACCTTTTGTCAGCTGCTAGTGGCAGAGAGACGATCAGGGGACACTAACTTCCACTCCTGCCTCACTCCTTAAAGTAGGACTTCCTCAGTTGATGGAAAATAGAGAATTATGACAGAAAAAAAAAAAGCCAAGTCCCCAGGGTCTGAGACCACACTCTTGAGTAGATGGTAGGCCTAGAAGCAGGCACTAAGCACTCAGGCCACGCTGGGCACTCAGGCCGTGCTGAAGTAGTCACTCCAAAGTGTTGGTACCCATCTCTTTTCTATCAGTGTGATGAGAAACTATAACCAAGGCAACTTTCAGGGAAAAGAGTCCATTTGGGACTTGTTATTTGGGAACAACAGTTTTAGAGGGTTAGAGTTCATGACCATTGTAGTGGGAAACATGGCAGCAAGCAGGTAGGCAGGCAGTAGAGCAATATTTGTGGGTTTACATCTTGATCTGAAGGCATGAGGCAGAGAGAGCTAATTATGGATGGCATGGGCTTCTGAAATGTTAAAGCCCACTTCACTGATAGACCAACAATCCTTAGAGTCCATGGGGTGGGACATTCTCATTCAAACCACCAGAGTACCTAACACTGGCCATGGCTCTGTTAGGACTGCAGAAGAGAACAGGTCCCCTCTCTGCTTTCTGTTCAAGAGATGTTTTTCTCATTGTTCTGAGAATGCAGTAAGTGCTTTCAGTACAAGGTAAAAAACTGGCTTCTTTTCCTCTTTGCCCTTTGAAACCAGGTTATCAACATCAGAGGAAACTAAAAATAGCCAAAAAATTATCCAGTAAAAGAACCTGGAGTCATTTTCATATGCTGACCCCTCTCTGTCCAGGATCATCTTTCTGTTTGAAGTGTATGGACCTTCAGCCTTTCATTAAGGATTTTGTGTTTAAAGCTTGGAGATGGTGTGGTTTTTACTATTCCACTGACTCCATTTGTCATGGCACCATTATCCCGCTTCCCTCTCCTTCACAGAACCATTGAATCTAGTAGTAAACTAAAAGAAAAATAACTTCAATAAACAAAATTGGTCCAAACATGATGGTCTCTGCCTGTAATCCCAGGACTCAGGAGGCAGAAGAAAGAAGATGATGAGTTCAAGGCCAATCTGAGCCACATAGTGAGACCCTGTTTCAAAATTAGGCATGCAAACAAATACACATATATACAGAAAAATATGTTGAGGATTGCTTATTTTAATGGCATAAACTATTTAGGGGTGCTGAGACTATGAACCGATACTGATAGGAGATTAGCCTCTGCTTGCCTTCCCCAGGGAGTAGTGAGACACATCCAGTGGACACTGTGGGAAATGGAGGCATACATCACATGCATGGAGAAGGTGATGAGGTGCTATGTGCAGAGACTGCACTGGCTGCTGTCTGGTGAGTGTGACTACAGCCCAGAGAGGTGGGAGGGGCCTGAGAGGAACTGCTGACATGAATCCCAGAGACGGGCCAGTGGGCTTAGCCAACCAATTCTCCTTATACTGAATGAGCTCTGGGTCCAGAGGTCATACAAGGTAACAGAAGTGTGGACAGAAACCAGAGAGAGCTTCTGCCAGCCTAGGCTGCCTACACAGCTGTCTGCCTCCTTTCCTATCTGTGCATGATTGAAGACATCCCAGTTCTGATCACAGCTGTTAGGATGGTAGGAAATGAGGGTTATGAGAGAAATAAGACCTGGGCATTAATGGGGCCTGCTCGAACCCCTTTGTAAAGGTAAAAACGGAAGGTGTTCCAACCCACAAGATATCTTCTCCACATTTCCCATGGGGTACTAAGGTACCTCAAAGAAAGGTACATGGAAGAGGCAGGCTGAGGAGGCTCAGGCTTACATTCTAGAGGAGGGCTGACTATAATTACAGGTGTGGTGGTCCTTACCTTGAAATCCCAGCATTTGTGAGGGAGAGGCCAGAGGCCAGGGGTCCAGGGCAAGCCTTGTTTGAACATCAAGGCCAAGAAGCCAGGCTGCCATCTTAAAGTAGACCAGAAATAAAATAGATAGGAAACAATTTAGCTTTGCTGTTGAAGAGAGCCTATGGTCCCTCCTAACAGCCTGTGTTGCTATGCAGGGTCCTGTGTAAGTTCACTAAGTCAAGTTTTCTGTAGAAAGCCTACTGTAAGTAGTCTATAGACATGGCTTGCAGCCATGACTGTGCTTTCCAAAACCTCTCTCCTCCTAAGCTCCAGAAGTGATTGACAGGTCATAGGCTAGGACAGGGCAAAGGGGAAGTAGAGGGGAGATACCTTTTCCTGTCCTCAGCTCACACAAGCCACTCAGAATAGCTGATGACTGTGTGCCTTCATTTGTAGCCAGGAGCTCACACCTCCCACACAGCTCCACACCCAAGCACCTGTACTTGAAACTCACCTGAGAGCCAGAGCTATAGCTTAGTGGTAGAGTGCTTGCCTAGCATGTACAAAGCCACACATTCAGTCCCCAGGACTCACACACCCAAACTCCCCTGGAGGTACTTCATTCATTCATTCATTCATTCATTCATCCAATGAAGAATTGTTGAACTCCACCAAGTATGTGCGGGAGGGAAGACAAGTACCAGCGGGGCCCCTGGGTTCATGGATCATGTTGTCTAGGAGAGAGCTGTTAACCTCTTTGTAACAGGTCTGATATGACGACAGTGACAAGTTCAGGGAAAGGAGGAATACGGTATTGTGAGGGGCTGAGGGCTAGGGTGGGAAGTTGTCATCTCATCTCAGAGAAATCATCCCTGGAGTGATGCTTAAAGATTGCTAGGTGGTTACCAGACAAAGAAGAAAAGCAGGCTGGGGCAGAGGTCTTGAGGGGAAGGGACAACTCTGAGTTCAAAGGCAGAGAAGGAGACTGGAAGCCAAGTAGAAGCCAAGTAGAAGCCAAGTAGAGAGCATTCAAGTAGAGAGCATCAAAACCTTAGTGAACTTACACGGGACCCTGCATGCAGCACAGGCTGCCAGGAGGACCCATAAGGCTCCCTTTGACTACAAAGCTAAATTGCTTCCTATCTGTTTCATTTCCTGTCTACTTCAAGAGGTCAGCCTGGCCTCTTGGCCTTGATGCTCAATCAGTAGTCCTGGGGGATTTGCCTTCCCTCTCACACATGCCTGGCAGGAGACACAGCCAGAGCACTTACGTTACCAATAGCAACAGGAACCCTAATAGATTTTCCATTGCTTTTGCAATAATCCTCTGATTGCTTTGTGGATGATAAACTATTGGGGAACAGAGTGGAGCAAGGGTTTCCTGGTCTGACCCTTTTGGACGATAAAGAGAGCTGGTCAAGTAGGGGGGTCTGAGAAAGATGAGGTAGGCAGGGCATGAGAAACTTGGGAGGTGAAAATGCCCAGGGCATGGTGGTTAACACTGTGTCCCCACCATTGGGTACTAAACGAGATGTTTGTAGTTGAGGTCTTCGGAGGACAGACCAGCTGGCTGACTAGTCTTATAGACCATCCTGCCAGCTTCAGGCTGGCTTTCCTCTTATTGCCCCTATGACAGAATTGCTTTGGGACACCCAGATGAATCCTGGGAGACCCTGGGCAACAAGGCCCACCAAACTTGATCCACTTACTGTGACTGGTGCCTAGTTGATATTTCAGCCATTTGTCAGTTTTCTTCTGCTGTCCCAGTGAGCACCAGTGTTCATGACACTGGTCACACCAGATACTTGCTGAGCTTCCCCTGTGTCATCTCTGTTCAGCCTTGTAAGATCAGAAGATCAAAGTTTAAAAATGCCTGACTAAAGTGTGGATTAGGGGATCAAGACAAAACCTAGCCTCTAAACTGTGGGATTCTGGGCAAGTTGCTAGCCCTCTGGAACTCCTCTTGAGCCTAGAACAACTTTTTTAAGTGTGTTACCCATCCCCCATGGGTATCTCTATACAGTCCCTCACCCCAGCTTTCTCTCCAGCTCTCTAACATCCCACCCCTTCCCTGTCTCTGCCACCATCTCTGAGCAGGGAGCCGCAGGCTGTTTGGCACCATATTGGAAAGCAATGTGTGCATCCTGCTGGATACCTCAGGGTCCATGAGCCCCCACTTGCAGTGGATGAAGACAGAGCTTGTTCTACTGATTTGGGAACAGCTGAGGAAGCACTGTGACCGGTAGGGACAGGGCTAGGGTGCATGGGGTCTAGAAGATCAAAGGGTAGATCCCTAGTTTCCCAGGCTGAGCACAGTTCCAAGGAGCAGAGAGGTTTCAGAAACAAGAACTGCTCTTTTGAGGAGTCTGTTGAGGGGAGAACACTGTGTTTTGCTCTACTGCTGCGTTAGTCCACTCACATTTGCATCTAGAGTTTTCAAGGGTTACCCTCTCCTTCTTCAGTGTCTGGACATACTGTAGAGTCCTCAAGAGAACAATCCTTACAGAGGTAACATCCACAATTTCAGCATGAAGCGGCCTGTTCTAACCAGTCCTTTTTTTTTTTTACTCCTTTCTCTTTCTTCCTCTGCAGTTTTAACCTGGTCAGCTTTGCAAAGGATCTACAGCTCTGGCAGAACACTCTAGTGGAAAGCACAGAGACGGCGTGTCACGAGGCTATGCAGTGGGTGGCCCACCTGCAAGCCCAGGGGAGTACCTCAGTCTTAGAAGCTTTAATGGCAAGTGCTGCCACTGAACCCTACCATGTAACATGACAGAGATAGAGACACCCCATACCGGTGGCCCATGATGCTTTAGGACTCACAGTGTATCACTTCATTTCATCCTCCTAGCAGCTCAGTGGCATGGGTTCTCTTTCAGATGGAGACAGGGAGGCTTAGGGAGGTTGGGTGGCCTGTCTGAAACTAACCAGATAGGAAGTGGGCCTTTTCCCACCTCCCCCGGTCCTGACCCCCAGCTCCCTTGGTCTATCTTAGGCTACAAGATCACTCTCTTTCTCTCTCTCTCTCTCTCTCTCTCTCTCTCTCTCTCTCTGTGTGTGTGTGTGTGTGTTATGATCTGTGTGGAGTATGCAGGTCATAGCACATGTGTGAAAGACAGACATCTTTATGGAGCTGGTTCTCTCCTTACAACTTTCCATGGTTTTAGGGATCAAATGCAGGTCTCCAGGCTAGCATAGAAAGCAATTTGTCTTGGATGGCCCAGGATCTCAATCCTAATGGGCAATTTTATAGAATCCTTTCAGACACATTTTCCTTAGGGACAGTCTCCTCTATTGGGCCATCATTTCTGCCCTTCCTAGTGAATCTCCATGCCAGATCTGACTACCTTGGGTATGTTCTCTTAGAAAGCCTTCAGCTTTCAAGATGTCCAAGGACTGTATCTCCTGACTGATGGGAAGCCAGACACAAGCTGCAGCCTCATACTCAACACTGTCCAAAAGTTCCAGAAGGAGAGAGGCGTGAAGGTGCATACTATCTCTCTGACCAGCACAGACAGGTGGGCAACAGCAGTAAGCTGAGTTCCCTTCTCTAGAGTGTGGCCCTCCACTCACCCACAGCCTCCCTTAGACACAGGAATGGGAGATGTATTGTCTTTATTTGTGGTCTGGACACCACAAACCTTCTCCCTACCCCAGACTGATCAAGCAACATCTGCCCTTACATCACTCTGCAGCCTTGAACTGATGGACCCCAGTTCATGAATCCTGCTGTCCTCTGCCCTTCTTTTCTTGGGAAAGCATTTATGAATATTTGGGGAAACCAGAAAAGAAAACATCAACATAGCACAATTCTTAATGTTATTTATTCTTTGAAAATTCCATCCATGTATACATGGATGACTGTATCTACCCCCATTCCCACCTCCAGCTTCCCTGAGGCCCCTACAATATCTCCCTCTCGATTTCTTGGGGTTTTTTTTCTTTTTAAAAATTATTGTTTTATTTATGTATGAATATTTCACCTACATGTATATATGTGTACCACATGAGTGCCTGGTGCCTTCAAAAATCAGAAAAGGGGGTTCAATCCCCTGGAACTGGAGTTATAGATAGTTGTGCGCCACCATGGATCTTAGGACTTAAACTCAGGCCCTCTACAAGAGCAACAAGAGGTCTTAACCGCTGAGCCATCTCTCCAGCCCCATCTTTCCTTTTTATTAATATAACACACTGAGTCTAGTTTCTGCTGCTTGTATGTACATGAACATGAGGCCATTTACTGGAGCATGGCCAACATACTAATGGCTACATGCCCCCAAATAGCAGCTCCCCCTTCCGGACTAGCCATCAACTGTTAATAACTCTTTAGCCAGGAGAAGGACTTCTGGAACCCCAACCCTCCATGCTGGTATTAACTGGCTTAATCTTGATAGCACAGTTATTATGTCATTCAGAAGAGCATATGTTACACACGATGCAGCCTCCTCAAAGAAGGGCTAGGACATGTCTCATTTGCAGAGTGCTTGCTTAGATGTCTGAGGCTCTGAGTTCAATCTCTAGTAAAAAATAAACTTTGTTAATAAAATTGATTATCTGGGCATATATTTTCTCTCTCTGACTAAACTATAAACTCTGTCCAGGCCATATTTGTGTTCTTTTAGGCCTAACATACAGTAGACACTGGTGCATACTCTGGCTGAGAGTGTACTTGAAGGTACTTAACGGTGGTCTTGATGGTATAACCTGAGGCCTGATTGGCAGGCCACTTTCCCTTAAGCCTCCAAAGGCTTAAATTTCACTGTGGTTCTGGGGTTCTGCTTGTCCCTTCTAAGCCCTGTGAATCCCTTGAGCCTCTGTTTCTCCTCCAGAGCAGCAATTGAGTTCCTGAGGAAGCTGGCTTCTCTCAGTGGGGGACGTTACCACTGCCCTGTTAAGGATGAGGCCCTCAGCGGGATTCAAGGCTTGCTCACCAGAGGCTTCATCATGGAAAGGGTAGGTGATCAGCCATAAATGCGAGTCTGTTGGAGAGGCTTCAAGAAGCCTCCACAAACCGGGGTAGTACGAGTTTACTCGTCCATGGCGGTGGTCGGTGGTCAGGGCGCGCTTGCCCCTCCTGGAACCCCCACCGAGGCTCCAGTTTTAAGGTACCGGAGCGCCCCCGGGGTGGGGGTGGGGGCCGTGGAGCCGGTAGGGAAGTCGGTCATTCAGAAGGGCTCCTTCAGACTCAACGATTAGAAAAAAAAAAAAAAAGCCTCCACAAGTACTGGCTTCCTTCTACCTGAGATCTCTGCTTCTCTTTTGACATGTAACGCTGATCAAAAAGGGCATATTTCCTGTGGCTATCACCCTAAGCCAGTGGTTCTCAGCCTTCCTAATACTGGGACCCTTTAATACAGTTCCTCATGTTCTCGTGACCCCCAACCATAAAATTATTTCATTGCTACTTCATAACTGTAATTTTGCTACTGTTATCGTGCATAACAGTATGTAAATCTCTGATATGTAACCCCTGTGAAGGGTCCTTTGACTCCCAAAGGGGTGGCAACCCACAGGTTGAGAACTGCTGCTCTAAGCCAGATCCCCTTGAAGGCGGGATTGCTTTACTTGGATGGCTGCTTCGGATCAGCCTCACTCACACCCTCACTCTGACACAGACAAATAGCTCAAGAAGCTGAGTTATGTGCCCAAAGTCAGACGAAGGGTAGAGCCAGACCCCAAGATGTGGTTCAGAACCACTGGGCTCTAATTCATGGGGGCTTCTGACTTCACTGTTCATTCTCTGAAACAGACGTTTAGCTTTGTTAAGCAACATGTAATGAAGTCATCAGTTACCTATTATATGACAGACTTCCTCCCATCTAGCAGGAAAATGGTATACATATTTAACGTTTTTATTTATTTATAGTATGTATAATTGGTCTGTTGCATGTACACCTGCATGCCAGAAGAGGGCATCAGATCCCATCACAGACAGTCCTGAACCACCATGTGATTGCTGGGAATTGAACTCAGGACCTCTGGAAGAGCAACCAGTGCTCTTAACCACTAAGCCTTATTTATTTGTTTTCATATTTTTTTTTGAGATGGTATTTTGGTATGTAGCCCAGGCTAGCCTTGAACTCTCAAGTCTCCTGCCTCCACTTCCCCAGTACAGGGATTACAGGTATGTGCCACCATGCCTGGCTTAACTTTTGTTGCTGTTATTCAGAAGTGCTGGGAGTTGAACCCAGAGCTGGGCTAAGCATTCTTCCATTGAACTACATTTCCACATCCCTAGGCCTTGGTTGTTTGAGAAAGAGTCTCATGTAGCCTAGGCTGGCCTCAGATTCACTATGTGATTGAGGCCAGCCTTGAACTCCCAATCTTCCCTTTCTCTGGCGCTGGGATAAGATATGAACCACCACCCTATTCAAAGTGTTCTGCATGCCTCGTGGGACCAGCCGCTGCCACACTGCTGGTGTGGCACACTGCTGGTGTGGCACACTTCTGATGTGGCACACTGCTGGTGTGGCACACTGGTGGCAGCCTCCTCTCTGTCTCAAAGCTCTGGTTACTTGGGAGTCTCTGTTTAGAGTTAGGCTCTGGAGTTTCAGTAGTTAATGTTTTGGAAACATTTCTATGAAGGAAGGGCTGAATATATTCTACTGACTCACCAGCAGTTTAGGTAAGGCACATACCACATTTGCCACATGGGCCCAGGAAAAAGCCAAACTCTCGGAAATTTGGACACTACCTTGGTCCCTCCCCACCTCCACGCCTTCCCCCATACACTGCCTCTCAGGCATCTAATTTCAAACCCTCCTATGTGTAGAGTGGCTGCCTGGATACATGGAGACGCACAAGCTGAGGCCCACCAGGACTTCCTGCCTCTGGTGAGAGGCGACATCTAATTTGCTCTGACTACCATCTTCTGAGATGTTAGATTTTCAGGTCTCAGTATAATGAATTCAGTATAATGAATTTTGCATTCATTTCCCCTTACCCAGGATCCCAAGTTGCCACTATTTGAAGGTGATGACTTGAAGATACTGGCTGAGGAGTTCACCAAAGCTAGAAACCTCCTCAAGCAAGCCCAGGTCTTCAGGTATGCTTGTCTGACTGCCCCTCCCACCTTTTTAACCACCCAGATGGACGTGCCTTTAATCCCAGCACTCAGGAGACAAAGGCAGGTGAGTTAAATGCTAGCCTTGCCTACATAGTTGCAGGGTAATATAGTGAGACCTTATCTCAAAGAAAAATCCACTTATGAGGAAAAACATACAGTATTTGTCTTTTCCCAGCCTACCACCCACCCCCAAGGATCCATTTTTCTTTGCTTTCTGCCTTCTAGATCCCAGCTCCTAAAGAAAGATAACATGAAATCAAAGTTTACTTCCTGCTAGAGCCATGTTCTCAGGTAAGAGGAGTGGATGCCATACCTGTCCAGTGCCTACCAAGGGCCAGCCACATGCTGCCTTAAGCACACATGTAACTGTGAGAAGGATCAGGAACTGTGATTTCTGTGACTTGAAAAGCCATTCCACAGAGGCCACCCACTGGGCACCCCTGACAGAGCAGACTGACAGAGAAACCTGTGATCCCTAAATGGCATTCAGGAAATAAAATGTTTAGCACTAGGATGCTCTGAAGGCTGAGGGAAGGAAGCCCTTTATTTGAGTATGGGACCTCCTGGGCCTACCTCATTCCCCTGCCTTCTCCCTCAGCACACCATGCACTGTAGCCACTAGACTAAGACGTTCCTCTTGCCACCCTCTGCCTAGTGACTCCTGCTTATCTGTCAAGGCACAGCTCAGATAGCATCGCTCCACTATGAAGATGTCCCTGGGACCCATCCAGGACCTCCAGGAAGATCTAATGCTTCTGACTTTCCTCCTCTTCTGGTTGTCATGACCACCATGCCTCTTGTGGCATTCAGCACTGCAGATCACCATGCCTGCCCAATGTTGTAAGCTTTCTTCACCATGATTCCTCCAAGAAACTGCTGTCTTAACCATCCATAGATCCCCAGACACCCTGCCTCATAGCAGTCACATGGTAAGCAGTGAGCACCCACCTGAATGTGACAACCCAGCTCTGGATAACATCCAGATGAGGCGTCTTCTCCTGGCTCTTCCTTGTACTTCTTACCACCCCATCCACAGCCCAAGGCAGGTACCAGCCACCTAGCTTGGGAAAGACACAGCCAAGAGCCAAGTCCACTACCACCCCCATCACCTGCTACTGGAGGCTGCTACGGACCCAGTCCAGAGTAAATGCTCTGCTACAGCCTGGAAAATCAGGCTTCATCCTTTGAGCCCGGCTATGCCACGTACAAACGAGTGGGGGCATCACGTGTTAGATCAGCTGGGATCATTTCCTAAAATGTGAAAATTGCTTTTGCTAATAGAGTCAAAATGAGTTTAAATGCTTGAGTACTGGTAATGATGTGTGGTGTGTGTGTGTGTGTGTGTGTGTGTGTGTGTGTGTGTAAATCTTGAGTGTGATAAAACTCTTTTTTTTTTTTTTTGGTTTTTTGAGACAGGGTTTCTCTGTGTAGCCCTGGCTGTCCTGGAACTCACTCTGTAGATCAGGCTGGCCTTGAACTCAGAAATCCACCTGCCTCTGCCTCCCAAAGTGCTGGGATTAAAGGTGTGCACCACTACTGCCCAGCATGATAAAACTCTTTAAAGCCTCATTCAGGCTATATAGAGGACTTAAGCTCAATGTGGAAAAGATAATGTACTTATTTTAAAAAATGAATGACAACTCAGACAAACACAAATGGGAAATAAATATGCAAAAATTCTTACCCTCTTAGAGGTGTGACTCACTTGCCAGCATGCCCAAGGTTCTAGGTTCAATCCTCAGTAACACAGACACACACACAGAGAGAGAGAGAGAGAGAGAGAGAGAGTTCAACCAGCCATCCCACTACTGCACACACCTGTAACCTCAGCACTTGAGAAATGGAGGCAGGAGAATCAGTCATTTTCAGGCTAGGCTGTCAGGGAAAGAAACTGTAAATTTCCATCACTTTGAAAATCTGACAATTTCTATTAAAGCAAAGCACATCTGTTGTGTGACTGAACAATCCCACTCTAAGGGAAATGAGTGTGTGGATGCAAGAGTGTGTTCAGGAGCTTGATTTGTAAAAGCTCAGCATTGGAAACCACAGTGTCTGTCCATGGTACAATGTGCAAACAAATACAGCGTGTTTGGATAGTGGCAAACTCTGATTCAGTGGATAGAGCGTGAGCTATGGCTGTGGCATTCAATAAAATGTGTCAAACTCATCAACAAGGTAGGCACACACCTGATGTAGGCTGGAGCTGTGGCTCAGTTGGTAAAGAGCTTGCCTAGCATGCACAAAGTCCTGGGCTCTCATATCCTACCCTGCATAAAAAGGTATGGAGTCAGGAGGATTGGGAAATCAAGGTTATCCTTGGCTACAGCAAGTTCAAGGCTAGCCTGTGCTATATAACAATCTCTCTCAAGGGACTGGAGGGATGGCTCAGATGTTAAGAGCACTAACTACTCTTCCAGAAATCTTGAGTTCAATTCTCACTAGATGGTGGCTCACAGCCGTCTGTAATGGGATCCGATGCCCTCTTCTGGTGTGTCTGAAGACAGCGACAGTGTACTCATATACATGAAATAAATCTTTAAAAAAAAATTTCTTTCAAAAAAGAAAAGAAAGGGAGAAAGGGAGAGAAAAGGAAAAAAACGTATCAGACCTAAGGGTATGTGCTCACAATTCTATATGAAATTCAGGAACAAGTGTATTCATTACTGAAACAGAAATCACCGTGATAGCTGCCGTGGGGAGTGCAGAGTGAGCACTGGGGTGCTGGGAGCTGAGAAAGTTCTGTTTCCATCTGAGTGGTGTTTCGTTAGGATGCTCAGAGATGGAGCTTGGGAGGGGGTGGTCACTAGGGTTAGACGAGGTCCTGAGATTGTGTCTACCAAGACTGAATCCTGGTGACTTTATAAGAAGACTAAAGAGACACACACACACATGTCCTGTCTTCCACATGATGTCCTTTCACTCAGAACTCTGCCAGCAAGGAGGCTCTCAGCAGACACAACATCTTAAGCTTCTTGCACTGAGAACTTGGAGCTGGGGCTGGAGATAAAGTTTTGCAATTAGGAGCACTTTGCTGCTTTTCCAGAGAACCCAGGTTCAGTTCCCAGCACCCACGGGGCAGCTTATAACCATGGCTAACTCCAGTTCCAGAGGATCTGGTGCCTTCTTTTGGTCTCTGGGGGCACCAAGCATACCACTTAATGTGTACATACTTGCAAGCAAAACACACACATGGAATTAAAATATTTTTTTCAAAACTTTAATCCAAAACAAATGTCTGTAGCTGAAAATACTGGAAAAATGTGACTGTGAGGCTCATCTCTGGCTCCCTGGCCACCGCCATGTTCCCGTTCTTAGTACCCATTCTAACAGAGGCACCAGCTTACCAAGAGCGCTGGCCCAGGACCCATGAAAAGTTGGCATGGCTGTTGCCTCCAGTGATCATCTCTGTGGAGTCCATGCCCCAAAACCCAGGGAATAACCACCACCCCCATGTGATATAACAATTCTAGTACTCGGTAGAAATGAGACTCTTAATGCCTAAAGATTATTCAATAGATTTCTATATCAAATGCTCAATACACAATATACCCACACAATTAGATTTATCATGATGCTTCTCCTCCCTCCTCCTTCTTTCCTCTTTTCTCCTCCCCACTCCTGGTTCTGCCTACCTCTTCTACTGCCCAATCACCAAGCTCCACTGCAAATACAATGTGGCAAGAAAATTCCTACAACAAATGTCTTTATTTATAAAATTACCCCATCTCAGGAGGCACGAGTTCGCTTGGACAGAAGGCAAGATGGACAGATGCAAGGTTGGATGGACTGAAGAAAAGATGGATTGTTGGAAGTTTGAAAGGCAGATGTAGAGACCATGAAACTACAGAAAACTGCATAAATTTACAAAGGAATGTATATATAACCTCACGCACGTGCGCGCGCGCGCGCACACACACACACACACACACAAAAGAACTGGATGAGGGAACAAGTGTAATGAAGAAAAGGAGAAAGAAACAGGACGGTATGGAAGAACGGCGGCTGGTGAGTAGAGCAGACAGGACAGGTCAGGCTCTGCAGCTTCTCTGTCTCTTTTCTCCACCAGAAATGCAGCCCTGTCACCGCTTACTCACTGTCAGGTAAGTGGGGCTGCGAGGCTGTAGGCTGCAGAGCGCAGGGCGACAGGGCGGGGATGGAGGATGGGGCGGGGCAGTCCCCGGGCCAGCCCAGCTGCTGCCACACAGGTGGTGTCGCCTTGGCGCGGAGACCCAAGAGGTGCTGGATGCACGCAGCGCTGCGAGCCGAGCCAGGTGAGTGCAGAGAAGAATGTGGTGGCTGGGAGGGCGGAGGGCGAAGAGGATAAGGGGATGGTGATCTGCCCCCCAACCCCCAATCCATCAGGCGTGCAGCACGCTTACTCAGCCGCCAGGAGGTCGGGGCTTCCCCCTGGATCTGTACCATTACCATGGCCTTTCATCAAACCCAGATTCCGTGTCTCCTTGGACCTGAGTTAAGGACTGAGTCCTTTAACTATTTTTATTTTTTGTTGGGTTTTGTTTTTTATTTTTATTTTATTTATTACTATTACTCTGTGTGTGTTTATGTATATATGTGTGTGTGTGTGCATGCATGCGTGTGTGTATGTGTGGTGGATGAGGGCACACTGCCATGGCACGTGTAGAGGTCAGAGGACAACTTTTCTGAAGTCTTTCTACTCTCCTCATGGATCCAACTTCTGTAGCCCAGGTTTGCAGAGATGAGTCATCTGGTTGGCCATGTTGCTTGGTGTTTTTGAGACTGTAACCCAGGCTGACCTGGAACTTACTATGTAATCCAGGCTGGCCCCAAACTCATGGTAATCATTCCTGGACCTTTGAAGTTCTGATATTGCCAGCGTCAGCACAGCCAACCTTGTAATTTTTTCCA
The DNA here is from genome assembly GCF_004785775.1 of Grammomys surdaster. Lineage (NCBI taxonomy): Eukaryota > Metazoa > Chordata > Mammalia > Rodentia > Muridae > Grammomys > Grammomys surdaster. The sequence goes on from NW_021604600.1 coordinate 1,887,950, forward strand.
CAATCCCTGATATTTTCTGGGCCTCAGTTTCCACCTCTGGGTAGTGGGAACAGTAGCTTGTACTTCCTAGGACTGCCAGGAGAATTTTGCACTGCCATATCCAGGTTTAGTCCTGGCTTAGCCATAATGCTCCCCTGAGGAACAGGCCCCTGTTTATTCCCTCAGCAATTAGCCAGGCACTGTTCTGGCTTGAGACACATCTGTCAGCAAACCCTTCATGCATTGAAGTGATTTGCAAAGGCTTTGGTATCTACTCTCTAGGGACCAAAAGGAAGATGTAGCAGTCGAGATGACTGGGTCCATTTCACAGCTGTGAATACTGAGACACGGTGAAATTTCAACCATTTTACCCAAGGGCGCATCCAGCCTTTGCCACCACAAGCGTGCATATACTCTTTCCCAGAAGAGTCATCTGGACCTTGGAGAGGAGGCTCCACTCTGAAACTAAGTTCTATCTCCTGGCTGAAGGGTGGGCTGGGGAATTAGATACCCTCAGTAATAACTCTAGTTTGGGATGCCCCTCTTACCACCTGTGGGACATGACTGCATTCCTGTCCCAAAACAAACAGGATAATGACAGAAGAGACACAGGCATAATTTTTTTTAAGATTTATTTATTTATTATATATGAATACACTGTTGCTGTCTTCAGACACACCAGAAGAGGGCATCAGATCTCATTACAGATGGTTGTGAGCTACCACGTGGTTGCTGGGATTTGAACTCAGGACCTCTGGAAGTGCAGTCAGTGCTCTTAACCACTGAGCCAACTCTCCAGCCCCACAGGCATAATTCTAATAACTACCCATCGCCCCTGTCTTGTGACCACTACAAGCAACAGCTCAATGGTCATTCAACCACTCCACAAATAGCTGCTCTTTTATGCAGCCATTATGCCCCGTGCAAGGCGCAGCTGGGTACACAAAAGACCTACAGTACAGTCAATTGCTTTTATAATGTTAATGACCTGGCCCCAGGTCCACCTGATGCTCAGGTAGATAAAAGTAGGAAAGACCGTGGCAATAGACTGAGCCTGAGTTAGCTATAGGTCTAGAATGAAGAGGACAGGATTCTCGGTGCTGGTCCCTGGAGCCTACTCACCTGATCCAGAAGGCTGCAGGGGTCTTAGACAGGTCACATGGTGTCAGCCAGCTGCTCCTGGGGCACCTGGTATCGGAAATGGCTACAGACCTTGGAGTCACAAGTTTCCAGGGGCTTAGTCCTTTAAATCCCATGTGGTCCTTCTTCCTTCTCTTCTTCCTCTTCTCCCTCCTCTTCATCTCTTCCTCTCCTTCCTGCTCCTCTTCTCCCTTCTTCCCATCCTCTCCATCCTCTTCCTCTTCCTCCTCCTTTTTTCCCTCCTCCTCTTTTCCCCCATTTCTTCTCTCTGCCTCTCCTCTTCTTCATTTTCTTTCTTCTCTCTTTCTTCTCATCTTCTCTCCCTCTTTGACTCCCCTTTCTCCCCCTTTCCCTTTTCCTCCTGCTTTCCTCTCCCACCCTTGCCCTCCTGATGCTTAGATCAGAGCACCACACCCAGTGTGTGAGGCACCATAGGTATGGCTGACTCTGCCTCCTTCTGGTGCTACATGGATCCTGTGGGGGAAACCAGGGGTTCTTAGTGTACACCTGAGCCATGTGGCATGACTCTGAGCCTCAGATCCTCAGCTATGAAGTCAAAGGACAGGCTGCCTTCTCTGACTCCCTAAGGAGCCAGCAGCCACATGGAGGTTCTTGGGACTCTGAAAGAGTCTGGAGCCCTGAAAAATCTATGAGCCCAAGTTTTCCTGAAGTTCCCCTTAGTCCTACAAATCTGGTAACATGTGCCTTGGGATAAGCCTAGAACATTCTTCTGGTTTTTTTCACAGGTGGACAGCCTCTAGGCTGCATGGCTTCATAGAGAATGAAGACCAACCCTGTGGGCTACCCACTAGAAACCTGTCAAACTGCAGGCCAGGGCGAGAAGGGATGCCCTGTATGCCAGGCCTGCGGAGGGACCTCAGGCCAGGGGTCTGTTTTAGGGCCTGGTTCAGGCCTTAGGCTAGGGCCTGGAGTGGTTCTGGACTCTGGACTGGGGCCTGGGGCTATTCCAGGACCTGGGCCTGGACCTAGTGCTGTTCCAGGGTCTAGGCCGCAGCCTAGTGCTGTTTCTGTGACTGGGCTGCGACCTGGTACTACTTCAGGGCCTACTACTACTCTGGGACCTGGGCTAGGAGCAGGATCATTACCTGGACCAGGAACTAGATCTGGACTGAGGCCTGGATCCGAGTCAGTACCTGCGCCAGTACCTCAGCCAGGAGCTGGGCCAGTACCTCAGCCAGGAGCTGGGCCAGTACCTCAGCCAGGAGCTGGGTCAGTACCTCAGCCAGGAGCTGGACCAGTATGTCAGCCAAGAGCTGGGTCAGTACCTCAGCCAGGAGCTGGGTCAGTACCTCAACCAGGAGCTGGGTCAGTACCTCAGCCAGTAAGTGAGTCAGTAGCTAGTCCAGGATCTGCACCATTACCTGGGCTGGGACTAGGGCCTGGGACCAGACGAGGCTCCGGGACTGGCTCTGATCCCGGTGAATCAGTAAGAACCCCAGTACCAGCGCTACAACAGAAGACTCAGGCCAAACCCACACAGGGCCCCAGGCAGAAAGTTCTGGTGACCGGAGGAGGAGGTTACCTAGGCTTCAGCCTGGGTTCCAGCCTGGCCAAGAGAGGCACCTCTGTCATCCTGCTTGACCTCCGCAGACCCCAGTGGCCACTACCCTCAGGAACTGAATTTATCCAGGTACAAAGATGGGGATCGTGGTGGGTGGCGGCTGCCGGAGGTGACCGTGCTGGTGGCAGGGCTCAGAGGCAGAGTTGTGAACCAGCAGTGGAGTTTGAGATTCAGGCTCTAGAGCCAAATTTACCTCCAATTCTCTTTTATTTTTAGATTTTGTTATCGTTGTGTGTGGGTGTGTAAGGATTGTGATGTTAATGTATGAGGGATATGTGTGTGATATGTGTATGTAATATTCATGTGTGTGTGATATGTATGTGCATGTGTGGGATATGTGTGTAATGTTCATGTGTGTGTGATGTGTATGTGCATGTGTGTGGGATATGTGTGCATAATGTCCATGTGTGTGATGTATTTGTGATGTGTGTGTAATGTTCATGTGTGTGATGTATATGTACATGTGTTTGTGATATGTATGTGTAATGTTCATGTGTGTGATGATTATGTGTGATATGTGTATAATGTTCATGTATATATGATACGTTTGTGATATGTATGTGTAATGTTCATGCATGTGATATGTTTATGTGTGATATGTGTGTAATGTTCATGTATGTGTGATGTGTTTGTTATATGTGTGTGTAATGTTCATGTGTGTGTGATGT
>NW_021604600.1:1891328-1903758 GCF_004785775.1 Grammomys surdaster
TGATGTGTTTGTTATATGTGTGTGTAATGTTCATGTGTGTGTGATGTATTCGTGATATGTGTGTATAATGTTCATGTGTGTGATGTGTATGTGCATGTGTAGGGGATATGTGTGTATGTATGTAATGTGCAAGCATGTGACTAGTTTGTGTATGCATTGTGTAACAGGTATAGTGTATGTGTGTGATGTACTTGTGTGTGATATGTGTGTATGTGTGAGTGATGTGTATGAGTATGTCTGTAATGTGTGTGATGGATGGATGTATGCATGTGACATGTATGAGCGTGAAGTCATATATTTGCCAGAGGACATCTTTCCAGAGTCAGTTCTCTCTCCACCATAATGAGTGGGGCCGGCCTCTCCTTTCTGCTGCCATGCTGCACACTCCAGTCTGGCCAGCCTAAGAGTTTCCAGGTAATTATCTTGTCTCCTGGCGTCAGCTCTTCCAGCTTGCTTGGAAAGCATGGTCACCATGCTCTTAACCACATTGCTGTCCTTAGGTCCATCTCTTACACTTCCCAGCTGTAGCTGCACCTTCCTGAGCCTTGATTGCTAGCCACAGAAAGACAGTAATCGCATGCAATTTACAAGAGGTTCAGAGGGAGTCAGTAAGACAGTGCATATGAAACAGCCAGGCCAGCCCTGGGCCCATGCAGAATGAATGGGGCAGCAGCAGTCTATGGAGTTAGTAAGTCCTGGCCCACCAGATTCTTAGCCTGAGCTGGGTCACTGCCTTGGATTTGAACCTCTTACTTCTGGTTTAGGCTGATGTCCGAGATGAAGAAGCCCTATACCAAGCCTTCCAGGGGGTGGACTGTGTCTTTCACGTGGCCTCCTATGGCATGTCTGGAGCTGAGAAGGTGAGACTCATATATACACACCCAGAGCTGGGCAGAGTGGTGTCCAAGTCCTGTCCACCCACCACACTCTGATATTTGAGTATTGCTTCTTGATCTTCACCTCCTCTAGAGAAGGACTGGGCATCCATGACATCAAATACCAGTTCTGGTACCTTCCACCTGTGACGAAAGGCAGCTTAGCCTCTCTGAGCTACTCCTTCCTCATCTGGAAAGGAAGGACACCTCTGTGGCTTATGTCACAAACTCTAGAGAACACTGTAGCAGTGTCTACCAAAACATCCTCCATTTGACTCAAACTATTCTTATTTATATATTCCTAGCATTGCTTTTAATAACAAGATACCAGAACTAGCACCGTGGTCCTTTAGTTATTAAAGTAAGACGTAGCGAGCATATCATGAAGTTGTACCCAGCCATTCAAAAGAATGAGGAGACTCAAAGGGGTTGATATCCAAGCAATTTCCAAAGTTTAAGTTAATGTTTGTTTCCCCTACTCACCTTAAAAAAGAAAAGAAAAGCTGAGAGCCAACAGGATAACTCAACCAGCCATCTTTAAGCCCTGTACTCTAGAGGCAGAGGCAGGAATATCTCTGAGCGTGAGGCCAACCTGGTCTACAAAGTAAGTTCTGGAACAGTCAGGACTAAATAGAGAGACTCCGTCTCAATAACACCAACTTAGCCAATTAAAGTGCCTACTGCCAAGCCTAATGACCCCAGTTTGACCCCCAGAACTCACATGATAGAAGGAGAAAACTGACTCCCACAAGCCTTCCTCTGACCTCTACCTATGAACCATAGCACCCACATACATGAACACACACATGCACACACAAAACAAATAAATAAGAATATGATAAATGTTTTAAAGCTAGGATAACTGTTAGGTATATAATGATGTTAAATACAGGTTTTCTGTACAAGCATATGAAGCTGTTAACAGCAGTTCTCTCTGGAGAGGACAGAGGAAGACTTGGCATCAGGAATGTGAAGGAACTTTTCTCTTCATTAGATAGTCTTTTTTATGTATGTCTGTGCATCGCAAGTGTGCCTGGTGTCTAAAGAAGTCAGCAAAAGGCATCGGATCCTCTGGAACTGGATTTACAGACAGTTGTGAACTGCCATGTGGTTGTTTGGAATCGAATCCAGGACCTCTTGGAGAGTAGCTAGTACTCTTGACCCTTGGGCCATCTCTGCAGCTTCCAGATATCTTTTCACTATTTGAATTATTTTTAATGTTGTAGCTGCTTCCACATTAAACAAAAAAAAAAAAACCTGCTACAATATGAATAGACATAGTTTTGGCTGGAGATGCAGCTGAGTGGGTAGAATGCTTGTTTAGCGTACCCCCTGAGTTAGATCTACCCACCACATAAACCAGGTATGGTGACGCACACCTATCATCCCAGCACTTAGGTGGGAGAGACAGGAGGATCAGGAGTTCAAGGTTATCCTTATCTGTAAAGCTTGTTTGAGGTCAGCCTGGGCAACATGAGACACACTGTCTCAAAGACAGACAGACAGACAAATAAATACAGCTTAAAAATGCAGCACATCACTTTTCCCAGTGACGTTAAATAGGGTCTTGACTGTATTGTTTGCTGGGTGCCTGGCACACAAGGACCCACCATTGTAGTCTCTTTCTTTGTTACACTCCTGTTCCCTTCTCCTGGACACGGCCATACCACCTCATTTGTCTCAGAAAACGAGAGACAAGTTTGAAGTCACTTATCTGTGTCCAACTCTATACCAGCCCCTGTACCCTATACCAAGTACCCCTCAGAGAGAATCCTACAGACCGTGAGCCCAGCCTGTGGCCTCAGCCACAAGGCAGAAGGCAGTACGTGACTTCCTATCTCCCTCTTGTCTTTTAGCTACAAAAACAGGAGATTGAGTCTATAAATGTCGGAGGCACCAAACTAGTGATTAATGGTAGGCCCTCAGAGTGGAGTGTGGCCTGCTGTGTGATCCTTCCTCTCCTGTCTCCTGCCACTGGCCTGGCTCTGGGGTGGAGGTTGGGGATGGGGCCACAGAGGCAGGACCCCCTGCCCTACCTAGCTTGTACCAACTGAGGCCAGTGGGAGGTAGATTATCTTCCTTGTGTACAGACCGGCTTGAACACCAGCAGTCTTAGCATGTCTGGGGCTCAGGGTTAAGGAGAAAACTGAAGAAAGTCACTGAGGTATCAGATAGAAGTTCCTTGTTGGGTCCTCTGGAAACAATCTAACATTGACCTACACTTTTTCCAGTTCTAGAACATCTTTTTTGTCTGTCCCACCAAGTGTACCTTTTCTTCTTACCTGCCCCTGACAAGGTGGCCCTGGGGGACAAAGACACACCAGAAGGAGAAATGAGAAGCCCTGGCCCTCACATCCCAAGTTGAGGGAAAAGGCTTTTACCTCCCAGGCAGCTCTGGATTCTAGGAGATCTCTAATGGTATGGGGTGGGAGATGAAGACTGGATAGAAATGGGTGGATTTGCCCACAGAGGCCTTTTTGAGCACCTCCTTAGCAAGCTCCTTGATCACAATCTGTGTGTGTGTGTGTGTGTGTGTGTGTGTATGTGTGTGTGTATCTCCTGCAGTCTGTGTCCGTCGGCGGGTTCCAAGGCTCGTGTACACCAGCACAGTCAACGTGACATTTGGCGGGAAACCCATAGAACAAGGAGATGAAGACTCCATCCCATATTTCCCCCTGGACAAGGTACCAAGTTCTGGGAGGGAGGGGGCAGGGTGGCAGGTCTGGAAATGACTGCCCAAAGGACAGGCATGGGTAGAGCTAGGTCCACCTTTTCACTCCGGGTGCATCCCAGCAGGCTGGACTCCCAGACTGAGTGGTCCAAGTTTTCTCCCATCTTAGCTTGTCTTGCCGTGAAAGCTTCAAAACCATATAGACCTGGCCTTGATCCTCACCCAGCCTGGCACCCTTCACCTCTGTGTCAGGATGTGTCATATACTTGGAACCTTTGTTTCTTCATCTAAGACTGAGAACACCATAGAGGTGGTTTGTGGAGAGCAGCAAATGAGATTGTGTGTAAAAATGCCACAGGAACACCAAAGAATGACATATAATCCATCACCCAACCTATCTATATCCAGTATCAGTGTCACAGGCCAGACATTACAGACTGGCCAGTTGCCTCCCTGAGCCAGGACTGTGCAGCCATAGTGTCGGCCATGCCCAGCTAGGTTGGCATTGCCAACAATATCACCGAGCTCATCTGGTGGCTATGTTCTCCTTGTCCCCTGGCAGCATATGGACCACTACTCTCGAACCAAAGCCATTGCTGACCAGTTGACACTCATGGCCAATGGGACACCACTCCTAGGTAAGTACCATGGGGACATGCTTATAACAAGCATGCCTGCCCACTGCTGCCTCTCTGAAATGTATGTCTGAGGCCATATCATTCCAAGTGACATCTCTCCATGGTCTGGGCCTTTGCCCTTCAGTGTATTCTGAACACCTGCATGAGCCTCTTCAACCAGGACACAGCCTGGACTGTAAGGACCCATGTTTGTGGTCTGGTTAGGGTCCAGGCTTGTGTTCTGGTGAGGAAAAGCCTTTGACAGCCTGACACTTGCTCTCTTTGCTGTCTCATGGGAGTGGAGTTAGTTTTAGCAGTCTTCTTTAGCCTTATAAATATGCAAGGAGCTATAGCTCTTTGGAAGGGACCATGCAAGTGAGAGGCTCTTGCACTTCACCTTCAATAACGTTCCAGAAAACATCTGCCTCGGCTGTCTCCCTTCACTCCCTCCTCTGGCTACAAAGCAATAATAGAACAAGAACAGTCCATGATTGTGTGCATTCTTCATGTCAGGCCCTATTTTGCATACTAATTTCATATGCAAAAGGTTCATTTAACTCCATATCATTCCTGAGGGGGAGATGGAATTTAGGCATCCCTGATCTTCTCCACGGGAGCCAAATCCATTCTGACAATTTGCTTATTATAAAGCATTGTCACCACCTTTCTAAAGGTAAAAGAAACCGGCTAACATGGTCTCATCTACCTGGGCCTACTGGCAAAGTCCTATCACCCCAGCTACTCAGGAGGTTGAGGCAGGAAGATCACAAGTTCACAGCCTGCCATAGCTGCAGAGTGAGCTCAAGGCCACCCTAACCTTGCCTCACAAAAAGAAAAGAGGAGAAAAGAGAAGAATGAAGCTCGGAGACAGTGCTTGCTCAGCATAAGCCTGTGTTTAACCTCTAGTACTGTAGTTCTCAACTTTCTTAAACCTGAGATCCTTTAATACAGTTCCTTATGTTGTAATGGCCCCTAACCATAAAATTACTACTGCCTAACTGTAATTTTGCTGCTGTTGTATATAGTAATGTAAATATTTGATATGCAGGCTATCTGATATCCCATCCCCAAAGGGATCACAACCTACTTCTCTAGTACCACAATTAAAGACAAGTTTGGGAACCAATTGGATTTGGAGAACAAGAGAGGCTTGAAATTATAGCCTCCAGTTTACACACAAGAAAGCAGAGCCTGGATAGCTGGCTTCACTCAAAGTCACACAGCGCTGTGTGGTAGAGTGGGACTTTTAAGCCCAGGAGCATCTTAGCACTAGAATCCAGCCCTGAGCCACCGTGCTACCCTAGAGGCAGCAAACCAGGTCTCTGCATTGAGCTTTCTTCCCTACAATACTTCTGGTTTTGCTACCTGGCCTGTCAGTGTTTGACCTCTGACCCTGGTGTGCATATACCGTGTTTCCCCAGGATCTGATGCAGCTGAATTCTCTTCTCTGCCTTTTTTCCTTCACATTCCTTTTCACCTACTGCTAGGCCAGACACCTAATCTTCTGGCTGGGAATTATTTATATGCACACCCCCAGCTTTCAATGCTCAGAAGAGTCATGGATACCCTAGGTCTGCCCCTCCGTGACGTGGCTACCCAGTGTCCCTCTGGCCACCATTGGCAGCAACCTGACCTCCCTCCACCATGCCCCCAGGGACTCAGAGTTTAAACTTAGCTATAGGCCACAGAAAAGCTCAGTTGACACCTGCCTTCCAGGAGGCCAGCCATGGTCACCAGAGGTGATTACTGTGGTCTGTAATCCAGGCTAGTCCTGAGATGGCCCTCACTTGACTGGCTGCCAGAATCCTAATAAGTAGGTCACAGTGCCCTGTCAGTGTATTGTATCCTTTTGCACCTCCTTGAGTTATTGTCCTGCAACTCCCACGGTGGCTTAGAACATTCTTTTGCTATCTGAAAGCTGGAGCCTCGAGTCTTGGTGTTGGCTAGTATAGAGGGTCCACCTCCCTTTGAAGGCTCTGAAGAAGAGGCCCTCTTTGTCTCCTCCAGCTTCAGATGGCCCCTGAATACCTTCATGTGGCCTCCTTTTCTTCTGTTGGTCTCTTTTAAGACACCTGTAATTGGATTAGGCCCAGAGGAAAATCTACAACGATCTCAACTCACCAATATCCTTAATTAGAACCTTAAAGGTCCTTTTACAAACACAGCCGTACTGGCAGGTTCTAGAATGCAAATATCTTTTGGGATCCAATCTAACATCTACGCGACTGGGCTTCATTGTAAAGGGAAGGGTGTTTAGTAAAGATGGAGACGCCGACCCTGTCATATTTATGGGGAAAGGGAATGTACAATAGAAGTGTCTGGAAAACCGATTTGTAGAAGAAAAATAAAACCAGCCACCTGGTTTAAGAAGGACAAATCATGAATAGCTCAAGGGCTGGTAGGAGCTGATAGCCAGTGCCCTCAGGGTTTGTGAATACTGATGATGCTGAGAGATACTTCCAGGTAAGAGCATCCTAAGAACGCCACCCATAAGGACCTCTGTGGGCAGGCGGCAGGGGTTGGGAGGGATCCCCAAGGAAACTGGGCTGCTGTCAGTACAAGATATTTCTACTGGGCCTCCCACAAAGAAGCAGGAGATGTAGATGGCTTTGTCCTCCCATTGTCATTGGCTGTGGCCCCCTACCTCCATATGCCACTCCTCTGCAAGCCCCTGACCCACCCTCTCTTTGTCCCAGGAGGAGGCACCCTCCGCACCTGTGTACTCCGTCCCCCAGGCATCTATGGTCCTGAAGAACAGAGACACCTGCCCCGGGTGGCGGTAGGTCCTCCCAGCCTTCCTGTGACCAGAGGCAGAAGGAATCAGGTTGACGTAGTGTGCATGCTGATTGGACTGTTGCAGCTCTCTGTCACTGCATCTGTCTAGAGGCAGTGTCCCCAGTCAGAGTTTATGCTGGGAGGTCACCCTGATGCCCACCAGTCCATAGTCCCTTAACCCTACCGGGCACAAAGCTTTTAGTATACCATGCAGGCCTCATTTCAAGCTGGGGAGACCCCAGAAAAACTCTCATGTGGGTGCCCTGAGGATTGGGCAGTTCATCTCAGTCTGCCAGTGAAGGTTCTTCATGCCAGAAAACTCTAGAAAATCTGAGTACTGAGAATATGTCTGCAGGGAGTTCATGTCCTCATAGCCTGGTCAAGGAGACAGGCTGCACAGTCATGACTTCAGCATAGTGATGGCTGAGTAGAGAAAATGGGCCTGGCAGGAGAGATCCAGGAGGACTTCCTGGAGGAGAGGATGCTTGTGGTGTTTGGAAGGAGGAAAAGGGAACCCCCCCCCCACATACACCCCCAGAAGCTGAGGTAAGCAGAGGAAGGGAATGCCAAGTAGAGGAGCAGCTTGCACATGGACCTAAACGTGAGGAAGGCTAACCAGCGAGAGGTCCCTGTGGCTGGAACTAACCGAGAGTGAAAGGCCATGGTTGCTACCGGAGGGCATCTGGGGAGTGCTGTTTGGGCCTGCTGCTTCAAATATCCCTCTGCTGAGTTCTTATAGGATACCAGGTCAACTACAAGGACTTCCCCCTTGCCCCCTCACCCTGCTTAAATACTTACTGAACTACTACTATGTGTTCGGTACTGTTCTGGTTCAGGGCCAGACCAGCAAACAGAACAGAACACTCCTGCCCTCGTGTGGCTTGTGTTCTCACACCAGGAGATAGATTAAAATAAATACACATGCTGAATTAAAGAGTATTGGAAGGTGCCAAACCCAAAGGGAGAGAAGAAGAAGTAGATGGACAGAGGGGACTGGGCTCCGGGGAAGTCGGAGAAGCTCCTTGGAGAAAGCAGAGTTTTAAATCTCCCAAGGGAAGAAGGAGTCAAGCAGGTCAAGCAGGCTTTTGGAGGAGAGCCTCCTGACAGGGGGCAACTCCTCGAAAGCCCTAGGATTGTCCAGGTGGAGACAGACAGCCCTGGGTCATGGCAGCACAGCAGGAGAGGGGTCCGTAGAAGGAGGAGCTGTAGAGGAACAGGGCCAGGTCTGGGAGGGCTTCGGGCACCAGCTACCCTCCAGTGTTTATCATCACAGTCCATGTGGTGCTCTGTATTCATCAGAACAGGGGCAGATATGGTGGTACAGAGTGAATGGACAACTGTTATTCATACAGAATCCATGCAGAGGCTGCTGTAGTCCCCAAGGCGAGATAAGGGTGGCAGTCGGGGAGAAAAGTAGTTGTTATTCTGAACAATCATAAAAATCGAGGCAGCTGGGTTTACAGCTGGTTTGAATGTGAGGCATAAGAAAAGTTAAGAAGCTCAAAGGTGGGGCTAGAGAGATGGCTCAGTGGTTAAGAGCACTGACTGCCCTTCTTAGAGGTCCTAAGTTCAATTCCAAGCAACCACGTGGTGGCTCACAACTATCTGTAATGGGATCCGATGTCCCTTCCTGAAGACAGTGACAGTGAGGTATGAAACAGATAAAGTCTTTCAAAAAGAAGAAGCGCAAAGGTGGGCCAAGGTCAACTGTGAGACAAGCAAGAGCTGTCCAAAGGACTTGGGACATGGGAGTTGGGAGTCTAGCCTGTGAGCATGTATATAGAGCGTAAAACCATCCATCCAGGTGAGCCTGCACTGACACCCCTTTCCCCATGCCAGAGCCACATCAAGAAGAGACTGTTCATGTTCCGGTTTGGGGATCGCAGGACACGAATGAACTGGGTCCATGTGCAGAATCTGGTGCAGGCACACATGCTGGCGGCTGAAGGCCTCACCATGGCTAAAGGCTACGTGGCTGTGAGTGTCTTGTGACGTCCCTGCCCCTGAAGGTTGCAGCAAGGAGGAGCATGCCCACAGGAGGCCCAGGGTCACCGGGTTGGGTAGAAGCGTCAGAGAGCATAATCAGCTCTTCACCGTGACCCTGTGATGTCACAGCTTCCAACTGAAGCAGATCACAGTCTTCACCATACTCATCTGGCTGAAGAAATTGAAGTTCAGTGAGGTTGAGTGTGTCTGTCAGAGTCACACAGCTTGTCAGTAAACTCAGGGCCACAGTCTGTACCCCAAGAAGCCAAATTCAATCCTTTAGAAGCCAATTAAAAGAATCAAGTTAGCCCAGCACTCAGGAGGCAGAGGTATGTGAATCTTTATGAGATTGAGGCCAACCTCATAAAGATCTACAGAACGAGTTCCAGGACAGCCGGAGCTACACAGAGAAATCCTGTCCTGAAAAAACAAGAGTCAAAAGGACCCAGTGATCCCCTCCAGTCTGTCTTGGGGTCCTGAAGTGAGATTAAAGTTTAAATAGAGTCCCTGGAATATGAAAGTCTCCACAGTCATGCTCAAGGTTACTACTTGGTCCTCAACTGTTAGGTGGTCTGAAAAGCTGTTACAATTGAATGAATAGAGATAAACTCACCTCTAGCTGGGGCCCTTACATTTTCCCAACATGAGACCCTAAAGAAATTCCATTTTTTGGGGGGTGTCCATTGTTTGAATATTCTGACAGTCAGATTGGCAGACACCTGGCCCACAATGTCAGTGTCGGTGTCTCTTTAGAATACCATCATTTCTGGCAAGCCACTTACAGCCTTTCATAGAGAGTTACCCTGTCGTTAGCTCTGTCAGACCACATACTGCTTTACTAAGGTGTTGCCCAGGTCTCTTCCCAGAACTTCTCAGGAGGACAAGAGGGCTGAAGCAGCTTCTGGGAGCCATGAGAAGAGGGCTGTGGGCAGACACCTGACTGTACCTCTTCTCTCCTGTCACCCTCAGAGCGGGCAGGCATACTACATCAATGATGGAGAAAGCGTCAACCTCTTTGAGTGGATGGCCCCACTGGTAGGTGTTCTCCTTCCCCATCCCCACCCCTAGCCCAGAGTGAGACTCTCAGTCCCACCCTCTGTCCTGGCATCCTTTCCTTCCACCAAACCCAAGAATTTACCTTAGAAAGCCTGTCCTATTGACACGTGCCTGGCTGGCACTGGGTACATCTGAAGCTAGGCTGTGACTGCCCCTTAGTAGTACCATGTGTTCCTGCTTTTGTCACAGGCCTTTCTAAATTTGTCTCCTGACTCACACTGATTCTGGCCATCTGAGTCTTCTGTCCTTTTTTTCAATGGGACCCAGGGCCCATGCTAAACAAGTGGTCTACCACTGAAAGGCAGGTTTGCTTGTAATCCTGAGGCAGGTATAGTGGTCACCAGATCCTGGAGGGAGGAGTATGGTCTCTGAGAACCCTGACCTCTCTCAGCAACCCACAGTCTCCTTTAGACCAGGCCCATCTGGAGAGTGAGCACAGAAGCCCAGGCTAGAGGTAGAGGAGTTAGCTTGTACTGCTGTGCCAGTGGCAGCTCTGGTTTGCTCTATTTAAAGAGCACTTTTCGGGGCTGGAGAGATGGCTCAGTGGTTATGAGCACTGGCTGCTCTTCCAGGGACCTGAGTTTAAGGCCCATCACCACATGGTAGCTAGCAACTATCTGCAGCACCAGTTCCAAAGGATCCAATGCTTCCTTCTAGCCTCCACAAGCACCAATCATTCATACAAGCAAAACACCCATACATGAGAGATGGAGCCATAGGTTCAATTCCCGGCACCAACATGGCTGCACACAACTTTCTGTAACTCCTGATCCAAGGACCCAATACCCTCACAGAGATATACAAGCAGTTAAAACATCAATGAACATAAAATAAAAATAATAAATTTAAAATCAAATACTCAAGCTGGTGAGATGCCTCAGTGGTTAAGAGCACTCACTGACTGCTCTTTCGGAGGTCATGAGTTCAAATCCCAACAACTACATGGTGGCTCACAACTATCCATAATGAGATCTGATGCCCTCTTATGGGGTGTCTGAAGACAGCTACAGTGTACTTACATATAATAAATAAATAAAAACCTTTGGGCCGGAGCAAGTGAGCTAGAGCGAGAGGGAGAAGGGAAGGGAGAAAAACACTCATATATGTAGAGGTCTTTTTGTAATTTTTTTAAAGTTAAAAAGCACTTTTATTCAGATGTAACTTACAAGCTATGCAATTTACCTACAGAAAGGATACAATTAAATATAGTTTTCTTTTTAAAATCATATTCAGAATTATACAACCATCACCATAATTAACTTTAAAGTAGGTCTTCATCTTCAGAAACTAAAACAGGCCTGTACCTGTTTGCAACACGGCCCTGTATCAATTTACCCTCCAGCCCAACCTACAATAGGCAACGTGAGTCTTCGTCATCTCTATTGTCCTGCCTATGTTGGCTGTTTCATGAAACGAGTGGCCTTTTGTCTGACTTCTTCCCCCTTAGTTTTCAAAGTTGACCCATGTTGTGACATGTATCAGGTAGAGACTTCATTCTCTTCCATTTTTTTTAATGTGTGTATGCCTGCACCTGTGTATACAAATGTACATGTATGTAAGTACACATGCCATGCATGCTTGTCAGAGGACAAGCTCTGGAGCCATTTCTTGCTGGGATTACGTCACTGTGTGCTTGTGTGGAGTTTCTGGGCTAACCAGTTACTCCAGGCTTAACTTCCCATTGAAGAACTGCCAGAGTGTTTTCCAGAGACTGTAGAACTCCTGTCTCCCCAGCAGTGTGTGCGTGTGTGTGTGTGTGTGTGTGTGTGTGTGTGTGTGTGTGTGTGTAGTGTAGTGCTCCCTTTCTTTCCAGCCTGCCAGCCTTTATTAATTTAGCTTTGACTTGAAGAGGTTTTATCCAGGTGGACAGCTCCATTCACTCTCTGCAGGCCTGTTTCTTCCAGGGCTGCCTCTTGGGCTTCCTAGCACATCTGAGTTTTATCTATTTTTCTTTAATAGTACAGTCAATTCTGGAAGGGAAAAAAATCAGATTCTATTTAAGAACCTGGGAACAGGTTCATGTGTGGGTGGATATAGTAAAAACCTAAATGATGTGAAAGATTCTAAGTTTACAAACCTGCCCTATGCCTGGCAGTGGTGGCACACACCCTTTAATCTCAGAACTCAGGAGGCAGAGGTAGGTGGATCTCTTGAGCTCAAGGCCAGCTTGGTCTATAGAGTGAGTTCCAGAACAGCCAGGGCTACATAGGAAAAACTATGTCTTGAAAAAAAAAACAACAAAATAAATATATAAGAGAAGGCTTAGCAGATAAAGAGTCCCAGAGTTGCCTAGCCTGATCCCCAGAACTATGTGGTGAAAAAGAGAACTGATTCCAAGAAATGGTCCTCTGATTTCCCATATCTCTCTCTTTCTCTCTCTCTCTCTCTCTCTCTCTCTCTCTCTCTCTCTCTCTCACACACACACACACACACACATACACACACACACA